>NC_141792.1:8530210-8576101 GCF_054643075.1 Acanthaster planci | reverse complement strand
CTGAGGCTGGCTCAGTTGACTTATCGTCGTAACTAGAGTCAAAGCAGATTGGTGTGAATTATTGTCCATTTTACATGATATAAAAAATTGAGTCACAACATGCAAAATCTGAGACAATTAAAACTCAGCGTGCAAAATTCCATAGCGTTGCCTGGCGAGCGTGGCTAACTCGCAAACTCTGATAAGTCAGAACTTCCCTATTCTTCTTTGTCGGGGGGGGGGTAACCGCGGTCGTACCTTGTGGAGTCAAAAACCGCCAAATGAATCAATTCCGCACTATAAAGTGACAGAAACCTGCAGAGCAACGCAACATTACTTCTTGGTGGCATTTTTGTTATTAATTGAAACATTTTACAGTGAGGAATTCAACCTGGGTTTCACAGGCAGTAGTCTTGCATTCTTGGCCAATTGTGTTTATTACAGTTCCCTGGGCCTAAAACATGGTTGATTTTTGCCGGTACTTAGATCACAAAGAGTAGGTATATTCCCTCGACAAACATTTTTTTGGTCTTCCCTAGGTGGTTCTAGCAGGTGGTCGTCGGGAGTTGACAGGCACTAATGTTACGGATCCCGAGTACCCAACAAAAAACGGGGGCCGCACGGACGGCCGCAACCTTATAGGTAATTCAAGTGGACATTAACAAGACATCACCAACGATATTATGGCGTCAAAAATAGTGTTCTGTTTCCTCTTTCTCAAAATCACTAGGATATCAGTCATTGTATCAACGAAATAATGCAAGTTTTTCCCTTGCCTATTTAACTCCTCACTGCCCCATTCTTCGTCCCTTGATCAACGAGCTCTCAGGGAATCTTTCCCTGGGACTAATATGAATTTACATGTCTTTGAACTTACCAACGTCGACAGCTGAATTCGAAAGAGGACGGTTGCATTTCGCCACTCACATGACCTTGGACATTACTACACTCTTGCAGTAACACTTTCGCAAATGCATAATACTGCAGGCATATTGACAGCCATCCCCCCCCCAAAAAAAAAACAAGTTGGAAAAAAATTATTTTCCTCTGCTTCTTGAATGACCAGCGAAAGGTGGTGTTGACAGAGATTCAGCTAACGTTAATATTATTGCATCTGAGGCTGGATATAAATTCGTTTGAAAGTTCTCGTCATTTGCCCAGAGCTTGATTCCTGTTTCTCTCATAGAGGAATGGTTGACCAGCAAGCCAACAGAGGGAACAAAATACGTCTGGAACCTGGAAGACTTCAACAACGTGGATCCAGCGAAAACAGATACCCTTCTCGGTAAGTTGGATGGGTGAGTGAAAATTTCAAACTCAGAAACACCACCACCACCACCACCACAGCCACAGCAAGAAGTCTTCGTACTTCATTGTTCTCAGGTGATGTAGCTGTAGGATTGATACATTGCCTGCGGTCAATATCTCGGACTGCGTCTTGAATACTTGGCTGCGGCTTAAGTGTCGCACGCGTCTATGTCAAATGGATGAAGCTGCCAGCAAATGGCTTTCTTAGGTCCATGTTAAGTCTACTCAGTCATTGCCAGGGAACTGGGACAGGCTCTTAATTGGCAATATGTTTGGAATTTGGATTTAGGTCTGTTCGAGAGTAGTCATATGCAATACGAGATTGACCGCGCAGATGACGAGGCTGGGGAGCCTTCTATTGCTGAGATGACAGAAAAGGCCATCAAGATCCTGCAGAAAGATCCCAATGGTTATGTTCTTGCTGTCGAGGGTATGTAGATGCAAGTTGGGTGATTTTTTTTGGGGGGGGGGAAATTCCACAGGTTGTATAAGTGGCCGTCAGTATCGATTAGCAATTATTGATCTGAAGACGTACCTCGAGGTTTAAAAAGATTGATGTCGATTCCAAAACGCGGGATTGTCTACAGAAAAACATTGTTTCATGTTGCATTACGTCCTCAGGTGCCCGTATCGACCACGCCCATCATGCTGGGATGGCAGCACGAGCCTTAACGGACACCCTGGCGTTGGAGCAAGCTGTGATCAAGGCAATGGAGCTGACCAACGAAGAGGATACCTTGGTCATCGTGACTGCTGATCACAGCCACACCATGACCATTGGTGCCTACCCGACCCGTGGCAACCCGATTCTAGGTTGGAATGGAAGCTATTTCGGCCGCTATTGCAAGTGATCCTGTCTTGTGCGAGAGCGTCTCTGGTTCTAATGCACTAATGTCGTTAAAGCTATACAGCATTGCTGCCGGTGATGAATAAATGAGGGTTGACGTCGCTGATGCTCCCCAAGTCCGCTGCTATTGTGGAAGCGCCTGCTTAAGCCTGGTGGTATTTACATCGTTGGACTGGCTGTAACCACTGCTCGTGGCGTGTTGGTGCTGATGTCCATTGCTCCATTAATTGTAAACTTTTGCTCATACCATTAAGAGAAAGATATGCCCAACAGAAACAAATATGAACGAAATTTGACACCTTGACATTTTTGGGCAAATTCGATCAAGGGCCACTAGTCAACTGTAGTGGTTGATTCGTGACGTACCTAGCGCATGTGCACTGAGGCTGAAGTGTGAACGACCATAGTAAGCCGTTGTCAGGTCATTAGGCCGAAGGGAAAAAAAGGTGGCCGAAGGGCAAAATCAAAGTGAAAATAGTCCTTTACTATGGTTTTTACAACACTTTTCTTGTATTAAACTGGTCCCCACTGTGCTATTAAAAACGAATAATGGCAACCAACCATGCGACCAATCTCTATAGGCTGGTCGCAAAGAGACGTTGGCAAGACTAGTCCAACCATCGTCGACTAGCGTGCGTTTGATCAGAGTTAGTCCATCTTATAACTGTGGTCCTTGACCGAACTTGCCCTTGACTGCAGGATTATACAATGATGGGATAGGCTCGGATGGCATGCCCTACACAACCCTGAACTACGCCGACGGTCCAGGAGGGCAGTTGGAGAAAGAAAGCTACAATTCAGAGGGGAGGAGACGAAATCTCACAGATGTTGACACAGGTATCCTTTTTAGGGAAAACTTTTCTTGGCTGTGGCTGCACTTGTGGCGAATACCTGCTGTTAGGAACTCTCTGATGGACGTCTTGGTCATCTCCTAGTGAAGGAGGTGAAGGATCATAGGAATGAGACATTTAAGCAACAATCTGTCGGAGGCTTGTTACTGACTTGTTAGGCTTGTACGATTTCTTTTTCTTGCACTGTTAGTTTCGGTACAAAAGAAAGGGAATAACCTCTTCGACATAATTTGTGACTTTTCAGGTCATAAGGACTTCAAACAATCAGCCATCGTCCCAAGGGAAGACGAGAGTCACGGTGGGGAGGACGTGGCGATCTACGCCAACGGGCCCATGTCGCACCTCTTCCACAGTGTCCACGAGCAGAATTACATCTCTCACGTGGTGCGCTACGCTGCCTGCCTGGATATCAAAGAGCACTGCGAGACAAGCAGTGCTCCTTCTGTTGGTGGATATAACGTGCACTTCCTTTTTACCGCTGTTATCCTCGGCATGCATGTTTGGATATAGATTTTAAGTGAACTTTTTTTCATATTTCGTCAGTGTTTTCACGAAATTACAAAAACCATAAAAATCGATACATTTTCGATCTGGAGATTTTCCTACCATTTTATTTCTTTTGACAAAGAACAAATTAGCAGAGTTTCAAAGCAAAATGTTATTTACTTTCCAAGTAACATAATTCCAATGTAGCGAGTGGCGGCATATATGGCAGATGTTTATTGCTTTTAAGTATAAATCAATAGTCGATTTCATCTGTCTTTTCTTCATTTTGGTATTCTATTTAATATCGATGCTTGAGCCACATACGTATGTACAAAGTGGCTATTAACGACTTGGAACGGTTTGACATCCGTTGTATTTATGGTCTTGCATAGACACGTAGTTTCATATGGCTTTAGTTTAGTGACGCACATTCATTATTGCTTGCTGTCAATGGCAGCAGTAATAAATCAAAGTTGATACTAATGACGAATAAGGTGGCAGGTGGTCGTAAAAATAGCTCCCAATGTAAATTGGGAGATTTAGGGGCATGGGCTCTGGCCACCAGACCCCGACATTGAGCAACTTGTAGGAATATAATAAATTAAAATAATGGTTTTCATAGTTGGTCCTTTTTAAAACAACGTTACTGTTATAACTGCTTTCTTAAAAGGGTTAAGCTAAAGTACTTTCACTTGCATATTTATTGCTTGGTAAAATCTGATATTACTAGATAGCTTCAAGTACATGTAGTTAAAATTGCATGATGATTGCCTGGCTTTGTATAATAGCCCAGTGACCTATGATGTGAATAAACTGAGTGATCAAAGCTAGATGCAAGGAGGTCCGAGTATATTTCAAGGGCTGGGTTCTTTGTGCTTGCGTGAAAGTGTGAGAATAGTTTGCATTGATCAGTGAAACCTTGTGTTATCGCTGATGAATCGTTGCTAGAAAAAATCCATTAAATCATCACTTATTACATTAAATCCTTTCCTTTAATATCGCCACTACTGAGGACACAAGTAAAGACCATGAATGATTCAGTTAAAATACATAACTTGACTGAAGCTTTTGTGCATAAGAAAATCCAGTTTGCTCTTGCAAGTTCAATTACACGATTCAGGGAAGGCCGTGTTTTACTTGTATCCTTTTGCTGGCTCGCTTCGCCACTTGAGACCACGTGGTCACGCGGTTTTATTTATCACGATATCGTCTAGATAGTATAAAGCTACCGACCTGTTGACAAACGCGCATCTCCAATATGCAGTTCCGTAGCTGGGATAAGTTTTTATTACCACTGAACACAATACATGGAGCCTTTAATGCAGTGTATCGCCGAATTGGCGGGAAAACCCCCAGAAAACTCGAGACAGCCAGGGACATGTGTCTTCTCCTTTTCTTTCAGGAATAAAGCTTATTTCTTATCAAAAATATGGTAACAAATGCCAACTTCAGAAACAGAGTTCCGCTCTTAGTCAATCATTGCCAGGATTAGGAAAATCATCATACCAAAAGAAGGAGCCCTGCTGACTGCTATCAATTACTCCTAAAAAATAGAGATATGTGATTGTGATCAAAGTGTCAATGCTAATAGACCAAGTAATCAATTATTAATTTCTAATAGCAACAAAGTTCAAAGTATGGCGAAGTAGGTTCATGGATTCATGAAGAGAATGAACTATTACTTTCACATCAAGAAGCTTAGTTACACAAGCTGGTTGAGATGGGACGAGACCACAATCGCAAATACAGTGTATAAATCCTTTCTTTTTATGCAACATTTGCCCAAGGGGTGGACAGTTTTAAAGCGTGAAAATCAACTATAAATTCAAAAGATTTTTAACCATCTTCCGTGAGGACAACTGCAAATGAAAAGGGCAGTTTCAATGAATCAGATTATAATGGTACACGCAAAATTTAATTAGTAAAACAGAACATTTATTTTTGCCGATATATCTTTCTCCCTCACGTGCCAACATAATGCAAGTTATCCTGCCTGGATGTTGGTATGCAAAAGGGAAACGAACTTCCTAAAACTAAAGCCCGTTTATACAGGTAAACATAAAACAGAAATGGCACACCTTCCTTTTGTAAATTAACTATTGCATAAAGATTATTTGTACCTAAACTTCGCTACGGTTGTAAACTCTATGAAAGAGCCATTGAGTACTGTCTATATTAAAGTGTCTTAGCTTTAAATACTAAAAAAGGCTACTACCAAGACACTGCTTAATGCCAGGTAAGCTGGGCTGAGTTTCTTGCAAGGGGGTGCGTTACTTGTTTTACAATGCCCCTGGCTGTTGAGACAAGCGGCGTACTTGACGACGTGCGCTATGTAGTGCTGCTCGTGAGTGCTGTGGAAGAGATGCGACATCGGTCCGTTGGCGTAGATGGCCACGTCCTCTCCCGCATGGGACTCGTCGTCCATAGGAATGATGGCCGGTTGGGCAAAGTCCAGATGCTCTGAAAATGGAAAATCTACATTTTGTGATAAAACGCGACAGTAAATGGTTAACTTTGCATCAGTCTGTTGAAACGCTAAGCAAAGGTTGCCGTTGTGCGAAACCATGCATGGAGTTCCCTTCAACGTGATTTTTGGGGCAATCTCACATGGTCTGCATTTTGCAATCAGTCGATCTATGATAAAGCTTGCCTGTGTATGGACACTTCCAGCGATTGACATCCAGGAATCATGACACGCCATGTAATGTTCTATCAACACTGAAAGTGATATTCGCAGTCGCTCTGCAGCATTGTAGACTACAAGGAGAACGATGGAAATATAATATACAATGGACCGGTTCAGTCGTTCTACTATCTCACTCATCCTTTCAAACATCGCTACATAGCAAAGAAAATCATGCTGTTTTCACTGCGCTCACCACCGACGAGTTAATTGCACAAGTCTAGCAAAGCCCATGATACCGATTCGAAGTTTGAAGGGGATTCAACGCACCGGTGTCCTCGTGGTTAAGATTCCGCCGAGCGCCTGTGCGGTTGTAACTCTCCATTTCCAGCAAGCCGCCAGGCCCGTCGGCGTACAAGAGGGTTGTCGTCGGTAGACCGTCTTCAGCTTCATTCCCGTAAAGTCCTGAGAGTGTATGTTTAGAAAAATGAGCTTCATCTGGAGTCACTTTTTACAAAATATTGAGAAGCTCGGTGAATAAATGTCCATCTATTTATGCCAACAGCGACAGGGATTAACTGGTAATTACAAAACTGGGAGCAAGAAGCTCGAGCTAACTGTTGGTTAAACATCAAGTTTCACCAAAACAGAAAGGTTCCTCGAATATACCGTCTTTTGATAACTGGCAATTCATATTTGACACCGTGTATTATTGTAACACATGCCGGTTCTCAAAGTGATTACAGATTTCAAAGTGATCGGAGATTTATTTACCCAAAATGGGATTGCCGCGGCGAGGATAAGATCCAATCGTCAAGGTGTGACTGTGGTCGGCCGTCACGATGACGAGAGTGTCCTCCTCATTGGTCAGTTCCATAGCCTTAGCAACAGCCGCCTCCATAGCAAGTGTCTCCAGAAGGGCCAGCCGGGCTGTCCCGCCGTGGTGGGCGTGGTCGATGCGTGCACCTGTTGTAAATATAAAAGCAAACCAAGTTCAGGGAAACTTTGCACTGATGCTGATTAGAGACACAATGTGAAGGGAAGGATATCCTGCACAAGGAGCGCGGTACATTGGGGATGTCCACTGCAGCTCTTCCTTTTACATGTACGTGTATTACTAATGTCATTTGCTTCTGAGGCAGCCACTCACAATACTGAGCACAAATATTAACAAGTCACACATATATATACCTTTGTCACACTTGCACGATTGTACTATATGTAATGAGCTAGGTTTGCATGAGTACATTAATTAAGGCCTGTGGCTTGACTTAGGCTGGAGGACTTATGATGGACTTAAAAGCTGCAACGATATTGCTACTGACGTTACCACTATGTCTACTGCTACGCTTCTGCTAAAAGTGTGGCCGTTATAATGCTGTAGACGCTCTTGCAGGTATATTGGTTTTACATAAAGGGAGTTTCGTTTTTGATTATATACTCCGATAACCGGATTCAGTACCAAAATTAGCCCCAAAAATCAGTACTTCGAATAGACGACCAGATGGCATACCTTCTACTGCGAGAACAAAACCATCCGGGTCCTTCTGCAGTATCTTAATGGCTTTCTCCACCATCTCGGCAAGAGAGGGCTCTCCAGCTTCATCGTCAAGGCGGTCAATTTCGTAGTGCATGTGGCTCCTCTCAAACAGTCCTGAAAATAAAGTTGTAAAATCGTTGCATAAATACAGTACAATTCTCTGCAATGGGTACAATGAGCTCGATGCAAAAGACAAGAACCCCCCAAAAAAATTACAGAAAAATCTATTTCCATGTTTACAAGCGTTTTCGTTAGTTTGTTTTTTTTTAAAGAAATTTTCAACAATTGCTCAACTAACCAATGAGGTGGTCGGTCTCACTTGGGTCGACGTTGTTGAAGTCATCAAGGTTCCAGACATACTTGCTTCGATCCGTCGGCTTGCTCAGAAGCCATTCATCTATAAAAAATGACACAAAATTGTAAAAGTGGACGGTAGCCAGCCTAGATATGACTGATGAGCCTTTCATTTTTATAGTCGTAGAACTGCTAACATATAGAAGGACATACTCCTATCCATTTTTTTTTTTTTTTGCTTTCGGAGGGCAAAGTGCGCTCTGCCGGGTACTCGTTAAGTCCGCAGTCCAATACTTTCCGGTACGTACTTATAATGTTACGGCCGTCCTCTCGGTGTCCATCTTTTTCCGGATATTCCGGATCGATAAAGTCCCTGCTGGTAAGCTCGCGTCTTCCACCTCCGAGAATTACCTGTAAACCACACAATGCTGAAGTTATTATCTTCTCAATTAGCCAACAAAATGCTTAAACTCAAAGAGAACAATGTGATTGAAAGAACGAGATTGTGCAGGTTGTTTCCAAACTGCTCTAGAATAAAATAAGAGTGCATGCCTCTGACGTTCCATCTAAAGTAAAGCGTTACCTCAAAGTCTTTGCCGTTCTCTGCCAGCTGCGATCCGATGTCCGTGCAGCCCAGCGCACGCTCCTCAGGCGGAACGTCCTCGTCGTCCTCCCAGTAACGGTCTGGACAGTGGGCATAGAGGGCAGCAGGTGTAGCGTGGGTCACCCGTGACGTGGTCACGAAACCCGTGGCCTTACCTGGATCGAATCAGCAACCAAGGCAGTTTTGATCACAGAGCCTCTAGTTATTTGTTCTTTTCATTTATTTTTTGGCTACATAATGAGCAAAACACGGTGCCAGGACGTGAATGCATTGAGTGTATTAAACAGAGTTGCAGCTCGTAGGTCTACTAAATCATGATACGGTGTTACAGACAATATGGACGAACAGAAAAGCTTGAGGAATTTACATCAGAACGAGAACAACCAACACGATGAGATTGCATTGAATGATGTCGAATGTCATGATGCTGGTAGTGGATGGGTTAATTGAAGTTAGCAATTTTGAGATGCCAAAACGGGGAAGATGGTGATACGGTGATGATACACGTTGGTGATGGTTGGAAGTGACGAAATGGTGCGGTGATGGAATTTTGATGACCACGATTCTACTGATGATGATGGTTATTTGGAAACTGCAATGATGGTTACCGTGTTTGTTATTTTCAGTGACAGTTGTGATATTACTGAAATATATCATCGAAACTGTAAAACACGACCACGCTTGTAGGATAATGGTGCTCGTCCTGATTGTAGTCACTACTGCAGAGATAGCAATGGCGACAGAATGACCAAGAACAGAAAAAAACCAGTTTTGATTAAAGTGGTTAGCAGCATGGTGACACAAAGACAAACGAACAGAAGACGATGACGTGACAACTTGGGTCACCTGCTCTGTGAGCTAATGTCAAGAATGACTCTACAGACGCATTTCGAGTCGTCGAGCAGTCAGCTAGCAGAGCGTTCTCGTCCAGGCCCACCATGGCATCGTTGGTCTTCACACCGCAGAAGAACGCCGTTGCCGTGGCGGCAGAATCGGCTACTTGGCGGTCGACCCCGTATGTCTACACATGGCAAAAAGAAATTCATGTTTAATTCCAGTGACTGTGGAGTAGAGTAAAGGGAAATTTTGTCACCTGCTTTGTGGGCCAAAGTCAGGAACGACTCCACCGACGAGTTCAAAGTCGAAGCACAGTCGCCCAGTTTTGACCTGTCGTCCAGGCCAATAATGTCGTCTCTCGATTTGACGCCGCAGAAGAAGGCAGTCGCCGTTGAGGCTGAGTCTGACACCTGGCCGTCGACACTATACGTCTGTTAGATGAAGGGTGTGGATTAATTAGGAGATGGAGTGGTTAGTGGATTATGTGACTTTATCCAGTGGTGTATCCACCTTTTCGTTTGCGTGCGGGGGGGGGTAGGGCAAATTCAGAAGCGAATGCAGCTTTGGGCTCATTCAACATGATGTTGGGGGGGGGGGGTAAAAATGTCAAAAAGCCTCGCACGGTTCCAGCACCCGTGTTTTATTTCCTGATGTTGTTTTCTCAGGGTTTTCGCGCTAATATTTGAAATACCAATTCCTTTTTTCCTACTCATCTGGGAAGTATTTTTAGGAAAAAAATGATACACCACTTGCTGTATCATTACACAGACATGCCCGCAGTTTAATGTGTTGACTGACCCATTGAAAGCGACCAGTCAGTGGGTTGCTGTAGTCCTGGCCTTGTTGGGATGGCGTACACATAACATTGCGTGTATTAAAGGCGGCCAAGTATGATTAGATGGGAGAAGAGGAAACAAGGGATGCTACCAGTGGAATGGACGATTGATGAGGTGAACCGGTCACGAGCTGTTTATCCTTGGCTGTCTGAGTCAAACTTTGCCTTTGTTGAGTCAGTAATCACGCTGTTGGCCCTGATCGAATCCACGTTGTTAATTCCAACATGTTTTAGTCAAACATTTGTCCATTTGTAACTTCATCGGGTCGTTTATTCAACATTTTAGTCCTGATACAACATAATTTGTCAAACCTGAAACACCTCCATTCACTTATTGTCATACAGGAAATTATAATAACATAGTGTATAAATAAATTGTATTATTAGAAAGATCAATTAAACCAA
Source organism: Acanthaster planci (assembly GCF_054643075.1). NCBI lineage: Eukaryota > Metazoa > Echinodermata > Asteroidea > Valvatida > Acanthasteridae > Acanthaster > Acanthaster planci. Next base: position 8,565,492 of record NC_141792.1, on the reverse strand, counting down.
GCCCTGTTACATATATTGTCTGATAAAAATTGGAGCAATGGAATCAAATATCCGACTAAATCCCCGGTGTTTTGAATGGTCCAGCAGGTGAAAACACTGTGTGATTTTGCCCACGCTTACTGAAGCAGGCGGGGTCATGGATCGGCTATCGAAAGACCGGGGGATGCACTTCAAAAAATAACGCACCTTTGCCAGAGCGAGACTCGAGAATTTCTCCCAGGCGAGCACCGTCTCTTCCCCAGGGTATCCCATGTTCTGTCCCTTCAGGATCCGAGCTGCAGTCACGGTGGAGATTCCCATGCCGTCGCCCACAAAGAATACCACGTTTTTGGCCGTGTTAGTATTGAGGGTTCGCTGGCGGTGAAGAGCTTTTTCCAAGGTTAGTTGCGCCTGGTCGTTCCAAAATTGCTGACCTAGCCGGAAGAAAATTATGGTGAAAGCGCAATAAAATGACAGCTGGTAGTTTGTTTTCATCAAACAAGTTTTATTTAATTTCATCTATAAAGTTGTCCGTTCCAAATCAAACACTCCATATTCAGTCATGGTCATATACCAAATAATAACCTGTAACGTACAAACTCCAAAAGTCGAAAATCACAAATCAGCAGCCCTTAATTGTTTCTTGTCTCGAGATGTTTTGTTTGATGCATACTCTTTGATCTCAGACCGTTTCATGAAGGTTTCCGCAAACACGTTTGAGCTTGTGTACAAACATCGCTTTGGTTGGGAAGTATATACACTTTATCCATGCTTTATCGGACATAGCACGCTCTGACAGTGCAGTGCCTAAGCGAAGGAAAGCATGCAACATGTAACCGATTTGGCCAGTTGTGTCCTCTGTCTCATCTCTTTTCTTTCTCTTGTTAAGTCATACAGGCCTGCAATCTCTCTCAGATATAATTCACACAAATTCATGCTAAACATATACCGTCAGTAAAGAAGCTCTTTCGTCTCTCCCTTGGGACCAATTAAAGGCCATGACTGTTCACCGGGACAGTACAGAGCAAGAATGTCATTGGATAATTATGATCTTTGCCCAGAAACTCAAACAAAAGTGATTATAATCAATGTTGTGTCTGCTATTACATATCTCTCCTTATCCACGAGGCCGAGAGGCAAATTACTTGAATTTCAATAATGTTTTTAAAGTCTTTGGTTGAAGTCGTCTGGTACGCAGACGGTGAGTGAATTACCGATCACGAGACGAGCAGGCCTTCGGGAGTTAAAGGAACTGCGCAATGGATTTATAATAGGATCGCTTCTTTTGTGCACGTTTAACTCCCCTTAAATGTGCGGAAACTGTTCGAAATATTAGTTGAGTGGATGGTTAAGTGCACGTTTTTAAACATTCAAAATTGATCAAGTTTTTCAAGAGAAGAGAGGGCGCTGTTATATAGAGTACTGTTAATCCCAGAAGGCACTTTTCAGTTTGCACATTTCCATGTTCAAATTTTTAACCCAAAATCTGTTGTTTGAAATTTGTCATTTAAAAAAAGAGCAATAAATTGCAAAGGGAAATGAAAATCTCCGATAGCAAAGTTAAACAAACAAACGAACAAACAAACACCCCAACCAACCAACCAAAAAAAAAATCTAACATCTGCTGTGTAGAAATAAATGCAACACTGAGGTTCAGTGCCTCGGATTACAACAGTTTTTCTCACGAACATATGAATTCACAATAGCAAAAAAAAAAAAAAAAATAAACAAGTAAAAAATGAATAAATAATGAAGCCACAAAATGTAGATAAAAATGGCACAAACAAAAATCGAAACACAAAGGACTCAAGTTCAAGATCTGCAAGTTCAAGGATTTTAGACACGTATTTCTATCACAGGCTCACTTTAAAGGTTGTTGTGGTAGGAAATGCCGTGGCTTCATGAAGGCCACAGACAAAAGTTCCATGAACGCGGGAACGAATGTCGTAGCGTGTAATGCTTACAATGCAGGTTGATGGGTTCAAGTGAAATTTTCTTCCATCATTAATTTGCATTGGGTCCATACACTTTGTTTCCTGCTTGAGGAGTAAATTTGACTGAATTGAACGAAAATCGAGTCAACTGTGGACGTTTCAGATATTTGAATGTATTTAAAGTGTACCCCAATAGAAAGTTGGGGTGACGTGCGACATGTCATAGGCCTAAGGGCAGTTAGTCGATAGCAGTGTACAGAAAGACTATATACACACGAGAGCACCGACCACACCTGTGCAGAGTCAACGACACTATCGATTGCATTCATCAGACATCGTGATTAACTCGAATCGATTTTGGCAGGGGTGTTCACAGAGGCCACAATTAAAATAACTATAGGCCTGATCTAAATACACTGTAGGCAGGAAGTTGTAAGGCAAAAGCCCCCTTCAGGCCCTGAGGAAAACAGTGAAGTAGAAAGTGGGAACTAATGCTTCTGTAACAATCTGTGCTCCTGCATGTTACCAGTATACGTGCTCACAAAAATCAAGGAATGCGCTTGTGGTATATCGGAATTTTGACAGAAATCATCTTAATTGCAAACCGATTTTTCGTTCTGCCAGACGCGCAAGGCCTTTGCCTTTCTTGTGACATTGTGTACCGTCCTTGCAAGTCTTACATACGGGTATAGGCCTATAGTGGTATCATGGAGGTACGTGTACAGGCCCGTTTTCTTACCAGTTTGCTTTATACAATATACAGCCAGTTCGTGACTGGAAGTACGGTAGGAACATTTGATTTTTCGATCTTCATTTTTCAGTTCTGTCACGATATTGGTTCACGACCATATGTTCCTTCCGTCGGGTCCCAGGTTGGCATGAGAACAAAGTGAGGCAGGGAAGATGAGTTTTACATGTGCATCTTATAATAAGCATAGGCCGAGTTGGCTACGTAACATAGCAGAACCGTCGCAAAGCGCTGACTCAGAAACAAAACCTTTTGATTCTGCCTGAATCGCTTTAGCACAGTGCAACAGAAGCGATTCAAAATGTAGTCTTGATTAAAAAAATGCTAATTTACGCTGGACACTGGTGTAATGGGTGTAATTGACGGTATACAGCGATGAACCAGAGACGACGCCTGAATTGTTTTTGGTCAACGGTGCTACTCATGCGTGTCTATACAAGACAAGAAAATGCACGATAAATAGCATGACTGCATAAATAAATGTACCTTAATTCATTTTACCTTGCGAGCGGACCGGACAGACACCGTGTAGAACAACGCAGACCACAGCCAGGGCCCCCGGGATCAGAAGCCGTCCTAGACCCATGATACCACTGGAAGTATCGGTGTTCGATTGCAACTTCCCGAACTAAGTTGGGCGTGCAAAAGGACTTCGCTCATTCGCGACCGGTTTCACTCTCAGTGACATTGCGTGTGCTTATATACCCCCCCCTTCAATGAACTTACTGACCCCCTGGATAACCTCGGTGTGACCACGAGGATAGAAACAGTTGGGTTTTGCTTTCGCTCACGCTGTGAAGGTCACGCAACTGTAACATTTTTTCCAGCTGCGGTATTTCATTTTCCCCCTTAAAGGTGACTGCTTTTTTTGCTCTCAACAACTGCGTAAACATAGTATGATTTCGATTATTTTTAAAGGAACATATGGCCAACTAAAGTCTTTCGATTCCTTACCCTTAATCCCTTTGTCTGCGTGGAACCGTTTATTTTTCATGTATTGACCAGGAAATCTGGAAAGCAATTAAGCTGATAGTCTAGCTTACTTAACAAACATTTCGTGCCAAGAATCGATAAACTCGATCAACAACACATCATACGTGTACCCCATCTTTCGGCTCAATGGGAAAAAAAAGATAAATAATAAATTGTTGCAAATTGCTTCTAATTAACAAACTGTTCATCCAGCTGTACCTGTGTTTACAGAGTCACGACGTATGACCGTCAACCGTATGAAAACTGTCAATAATGCATCAATTATCAATTCAGCTAAGCACGGGGAAAGGTCACAGTTCAGCGCTCAAATTACATAAACATATTGTACGATCCTTCAACACAATAGGGTCTGCTCTTTTGACGTCACAGTCATGTTTCCCTACAAGTGGCCGGCAGTACAAAAGTTAAAAAAAAATATATATATATTATTAATCCCAATGCATCTATCAGAAAACTAGCTAATAAAACGCGTACATACACATGTAAAAACTACAACCCCATTTGAAATCTATTGGACAAATGTGGATTTTGAATGAAGCAAGGAAAAGGTATTATTTCTGTAACGTTTAGCCGCCCCATACAAATTGTTGGCAAATGAGTGGTGTATAGACACGACTCTTTATCTCACAGATGCAGCGTGGTTAGTATGATAGCGTCTACTTGAGAAAACACCGAATATAAAATTTGGCGTAGTAAAGAAACGAAAGTCTGTGTTCCGTCACTCAGGGATTTGTTGGTTGCAAGACAGATACTTGATCGTTGTAAGTTGTTACGATACGCACAGAGGGAGCTGTAGGGGAAAAAAATAAAAAGTGAGGAAGATAAACAAAAAATGTTTAGACACTACTGAATTTTGGCCGTGTACTTTCACTTTGTGAGATTACATATGGGCCGTTAACGCGCATTTTCTACACTAGCTCCAGAGGAAAACAAAGCACGTTTACAATACAGCTACCTACTAACTGAAAACCAAATTGTCCGAATGCACTAAAACCTAGCGAATGTAGAAATAAGTGACGACTCGTGCCGTATTTCAGTAAGATATGCCATTTCTTCGTCTAATATTTGATGGTGTTGAGGTATAGCATGGCATATTGGACATGCACCCAAACCGCGTTGCCAAAATATCGAAATGGAAAATTGCATGCGGGGAGACCAAAACTGTATGTATCAATGAAATATCATTTGTGAAATACCGGTATGACTACAAGAGGGGCTTTACATGAGTCACTTATGGCTACAATGCGAATTGCCGCGAGGAAACGGGTTCATATCAGTGATACAATAGTCACAACAATGACTGCTTACAATGCGACTGATATCAGTCAGTGGATCACGTCACATCCTTCGTTTTGTGCACAGGCGCTCATATTTTATTCCAGTGGTATAGACTTCTTTCAAGCTTGGCGTCATAAGAAAACTGCCTTGGAACATGTATGGCTCACATTCAGGTGGGCATAATTTCAACTACCGCTCCCAGTGCTACCCCCATAAAGTACAGAACTTCGCATGGACGGTCAACATGTAAATTGTCAGATCACTAGATTTTAAAGCAAGGTGTTGATATACGACGAAAAGAAAAAGGTAAAGACGTGATTTGGACATAAATCACAAACAGCCTTGCCGACAAAATAAGCAATAGCTTGTAAAGTACACGTACAGTAACAAATATATATAAGTGAAGTAATGTTGCTCAAAAAACACCGTCTAAACGAAATAAATATACATGTACACTGTATCTTGTATTTGGGCACAGGTTGTGATTTAAAATGTAACATTTTATTACAAATTTATTACACATGCAGCAAATGACTCATCATCATGGTAATTGACACTTAACCAACAGCTCCACAGGAAGTAGATTGAATAATTCTGCTTGGTTTGAACAAAGGCCAATTTGGTCTGTGGTTTTGTAGGCCGACGCGAGAAATTGATCAAAAAACACTCTGGAATTCTATACACTATGTTTTCAGGAAAGTCATAGTCTCAAAATACAATATTAAAAAGATATCTAAGCACTGAGCGCGACTGGAGTTGGACCCAAACCGATGACCACTGGCAGTATTCTCTACGGGTCACAGGTTCCAATTCTACACCAATCCAATTCTTTGTCCATTCGTATAATAAACACTGCAAATACCAATTAATATGCTATTTTCACTACATTTGTACGTACGAGAGTTATTTATCCATAATTGTTTAGTATCTAAGACTTCGGTCTTGGTTTTACTTTTTTCTCAACCCTGACTTTCTTGCCCTTATTGGACGTAAACCCGGTCTTTTTAAAGTTTCCTTCTTTAATACTCTTTTGTCTGCCAGTCAGTTTCTTCCCACTCTTTTTCTTCAGTCCACCAACATTCTTCTTTTTCTTCTTCGAATCCACACCCTCGCTTTCTTCATCACACCAGAAATCAAAATCCCTGACAATGTCCTCCTTATCCTCTCCCTCTTCCAGCACTTTCACTTTGCCTTTGACCTTTGACATGGGATTGACCTTTGCCCTGACCCCTTCTCCTGCAGCCCAAGCCTCCGTCGCATCCTCACCACTTTCTGCTTCGTCGGTGCCATCATCATCCTCATCAGAATCATCCCCTTCATCATCATCAAAATCATCACTACCGTCATCATTCAAGTTGTCGTTCTTCCTCTTCTGACCTCTCTTGCTTGGGGTATAGCGCTCCTGCTTTCGCTCAGCCCGCACCAGGATGTCATCCTCGGAGTCGCTGTCTGCCTCAAACAGCTCCCCAAATTGTCGTTTGTCTTCCTCCTTCCTCTGCAGTTGCCTCTTGTGCAATGTAGGAATGTCATCAGTCATCTAGAAACAAGGAGAAGATAATTAAGGCTAAGGCCAAGACATGGTCTTCTGGTTAATGACCATCTTTTTCCCACTGTCCATTGACCTTGATAAGGCAAATATGATGTGCAATCTAAGCTCATTGAAATAATCAAAACTATACAATACATCAATCTTTCTAACCCCAAGAGCTTTTGCAATATCATCGTAATGCATTTTTTCCTGTGACATGCCTTCAGTTGTATTTCCAGTAATGTCGTGGGGTAATGAACACTAATTTTGTGAAAATCGAATACATTATTCTTGCGTAATTCCCATATTTCAAAGACAAGTCAGTAAAAATATTTATTTTTCCCACTTGCATGCTACACATACACAGACAAACAGGCAAGAGATCATGCACTTCAAATGACCATAACAACAAACACAATGCGTTTGATTGAATGGAACTTCACAGATAATATCATAAGAAGTGCCTCTACAAGTCAAGCTTTTCAATTGTTAAATGTACAGACATGGCCTGGGTCTCACAACGAGCATGATCCACTGCTTGTAACTTTCACAGGTAGCTAAAACTTCAAGTATCTGCAAGATTCTCTTACGGTCTCCTTTCCTGCCTCCTCCCGTCTCAGCTCCTTCTCACGCAAGTTCTTGTAGGTGGCGTAGTGCTTGCTCAATGTGGTGCCCTGCATCTTCACCTTGTTCTCCCATGCTTTCTGCCGTGAGAAGAGCCGGGTGCACGACTCGATAAGCCAATTTATGAGCAAAGTGGCATAGCAACTGTTTCGAGTAACACTTGTCAAAGCACACACCTATCCAGGAAGTTTGCTAACCAGGGCTAAATGTTTTTGATGTGGTCCTGAATAAAGTCTGGTATCCGGGGTTCTTACACAATACATTCTTGTAGACTTTGATAACTACATGAACACTGATCAAGACGATTTCCAATATTCAACTTGGGCTCCGTCTCAGGCTTCAACTGGTTTTTTACTTCCTGACTTTGAGGTTAAAAGTGCAATAGGAAGACTGATAGTGCCACAAAACATCAAGTAAGATGCAAAGGAGCCAAACAATACAGTATTTCAATTTAAATTAAAAATGCTTCAGGCCTACAATCGAGGATTAGTTTCCTACATGAACCCTGAGACGAAGACAAAGTTGAGTATTGGAAAATGGCCCTTTTCCTTACTACATGTATGTAAAAAGCCTGCATATAATCAAATAGTATAGCAACAGAGTCTCGAGTCTGCAAAAGCAGAAAAGGAACAAACATTTGTGGGTATTATTGGAATTTAATACGTACAGGGCATTATACACAGGTCATTCACGGACAACTTTAACTGGATTTAAACTCTCAAATTCTCCAACATTCAGTCAAAAGCAGTCAGGTTGCAAATGTCCCTGCACTGCAGGGTCAGCTTCATCTCAACATTTACAGTCACAGGGCCTGCATTATGCATACAACTGTCACTCAAGACCTTGGACAATGAGACTTCTAAGCAGCTAGGATCTATACAGTTCAGTGCAACCAATAACACTTCAGAGGCTTTGTGCTGGCAGCCCCTTCACAAGCATGTATTTATGCCAATGTTCCAATCAAGCCATTACGGCCTGGGGTATGTATCACAGCTGCAGCCACAAGACAAGTGATTCCACAGATGCACTCATCATTTCTCACCTGGGCTATAACTTTCAGGCATGGCTGACATGTGCTAAAATGCCCGGTTTGTGATGCAGATCTTTCCGAGGTTCGTATCTTTTCTTACCACTGCGGCATCGTCAGACACGCCAAAGGTCACAGAGTCTCTCTGTCGGTTAATCTCCTGGCAGGTCTCCTGGACCTTCTCCAGAAGGCCCTTCATCACCTTGCAGTAGTTGGCCACTTTGCACTTCTTCAGGAAGGCTTTAAGCTGAGGTAAGGCAGAGAATAAAGACTGTGTTTAGACTAGTCTTGGTCAAGACATAGTGTTGATACGTACAAGACGAATAGCTGGAATGCATGAACCACAACCATAACGTCTTGGGAAGTTGATCAAATCTGTATTGTGCGAGTGCATATAATTAGTATCATACATGATACACGCTAAATTGTCTAACTGAATCACTTTGGAAAAAATGCATCATGCATGATCTGTCTATTCCCTGACTCCTGATTGTATGTCAGTGTACATTTACAAGTACAATTCACCCCTTATTACAAATCATACACTTTCGTGGTCCATGCTGTTGGGCAGAGTCCGGGTCCGGAAACTCAGCTGCCATGATAAATGTGAATCTTCATTCGCATTGGACCGTTGAATGGCTGGCCAGCAGCAGCAAGTACATGTACATTTACTATTCACTAGCAATCGAACACAACTTTAAACCAGTGCAACTTGAGGATCGTACCGGACTATTGTAAAACTTCATTGTGGCTGTTCAACGGGAATGCGCGTGTGTGAACAGAAAATGCAGAGTGAGTTTTCCCCCAATTTCGAGGGCAGATTTGACCAACTTCCCAAGATGTTGCTGGTGTGGCTAGTTGTGGTTTGTGCATTCCAGGTATTTGTCTGGTGAGTGCCCTCTCGCTTATCAACAACACAACAACATCTTGACCGAGACTACGTTTAGACATGCTTTGTGGCACAAGATGTGAGGGACTGGGGTCCGCACTATGGAGCTGGTCCATGTGCTTTGTCCTCAGGCTACGAGGAGAGGACAAAATGAAGATGAATACTTTGTTGTTGGTAAATCATATCTCATAAAAAAAAAAAATCAGTATCCTTATTGTTAAGATTGGACATCATGACATCGGCATCAGAAAACGAAATAGCTTGCCTCCGCAAACACATGTATAAAAAAAGCAGACAGGCACCCATTCTTTTTAGGTTCAGGAAGTTGATGTACACATTCCACGGTGATGAAAGGATAACTTGCTTTCAAGATATTTTGTATTTGGCATGAGATATTCGTCAGTGGCTTAGTCATTGATCTCCACACCAGAGGGCTAAATAATCTATAGCATATGGAATTTAAAGTTTGCAATCTTGACTATGATGCCAGTTGAAGTGAGAGAAAAAAAAAAAAGACATTACAACCCTATATTTAGTTTCTCATGAGTATCAGGACTATGGAACATGTAACTATTAAAACATAAGAGACATATGGACCCGGTGGTTTGGGTTTTTAGCTCCCGATCAAAGGATCGGAGGGTGGCTGGTTCGAATCCCCAGTTAGCTTCATGTTGGGACCTTGGCCAAGTCCTCTCTTGGGCCCATCTGCCTCTCTCTGTTCAGGAGTACATGGGTATCTTTCAGGGCAGAAGCGGTTTTTATGTTTACCATTTTGCACCTGAAACTGCAGCTTTTGGATCGTAAACTCCCCAGGGAGCTAAGATGGTCTAAGAAATGTTCAGATTTTGTGATCCAATGTGCTCGGAAAGTGACAACATACCGGTACCCTTAAAATGAGGGTTGTTTTTAGATACTACGCGGCTTTTAAATGTTCTGTTACTATTATTATCATTAAACTGGTGTGAATAGACAGTTTTTAGTGATCAACCCCAAATCTTCCTGGCTCTTTCGAATTCCATGAGGCAGTTTTGTAGGATTCTACTGGATTGACAGAAGTAGAACCCAGCCAATGTTGAGTGAAAAGTGGCTGGGTACTCCTATTAAAGATAAGTACAAATAAGAATAACTGCAAAGGGTGTGATCACACTACCTGCATTATGACTGGCAAAGCCAGCTCGGGGAATCCAATCGCGTGGCTATGCACTTGCAGATGTTCAAGCAGCAGCTCATACAACTGGTCTATCAAGCCATCCTTGAGACATAAAACAAAACAGCGACTTGTTTTATCCGCACTCTTGACTCTAACTTCCCTTGTTGTCAAGTTTTATACAAACAAAACAAAACAGAGAATAGCAAGCAAGGAACCTTGAATTCTTAAAATGGGCTCATGTTAGTGCACAAAATAATGGTATATTTTCATGTGGCTTAAATAAAACACAATGAAACAATCATGCAATCCATGATTGAAAACCCTTGACTTTCACTTCATGTCATATGTTACATGAGTCATGTTACATGTATGACCTTGAGCAACTTTGCAAGAGTCTTAACCCAACCTCATATTTTTTCATGTACAGCGGCTGAATCAAAGTTCAAAACAGACTCCTTCGGCTTTGTGTATGTGAACCGAAAAATGGGGGATTAGCTTGTCTGAACATCAGCCAGGATTGAGTCAAGGTGTGCTTGATGTCTTAACCACTTCCTGCCAGGGACTCCGGACTCGGATATGCATGGTTTATATGGGTGGCCGGGGTCTCCGAACTCGGACAAAGGAAACAGGGCCCTGTAACAAAAGAGCGTACTCCGAACAAAAGACCAGGCTGCTGGGCATTACCGACATTTTTCACTCTCAAAAGTGGTGATAATCCAGCCTTGTTTTGAAACTGTATACCGGGTTTGGGGCATTGAGAGCGAGCGGATTACCACCGGGGACAAAAGCGCTCCACAACCGCAGCGATAAGCCACACAGCACCGCTGCACGCTAATCGGGACCCTATTGAAAAGAGGTCAGCAGTGCACTAAGCCAGGTTCGTGAACAAAAGACAGTTATACAACACCACACAATCTGGGCTCTGTTTACAAGGCTGCTGGCCTGGCTGAAATACTCGGGCTTCAATGAAGGTCACCTGTCAACTCAGACTATAACTATAAACGACTGTTAAATGAAATGATGAAATTTTGAAAGATTTTGAAAACGGAAAAAATGATAGTCATGCCGGCCCAACATCATCAACATTGAAAAATGCCCCGGCATGAAGTGGTTAACCTAGTAATCGTAGCCCATGTGTACAGATAGCTGGATTGTCTTCCGATGCAAAGTGGTATAAAAAGCTGATTCTCTTCTCCTAGCCCCTAATCTATTTCTAGGGCCAACACTGAAGGCAGTGTGGCCAATTCCAACAAATCTTTTTTGAAGATTTTAGCTGTCAGCTTTGCAATAGAACCGGAAAAGATGAAAGAGCAAAAGCCTTTACAGGGTTCTGCCCAGGATGGTTTTAGTGCCGGCAGGACTATCTAAGCGGAGTGCCACCATCGGTTAGCGCGGAGCGTACCAGAAAAATGTTTGGAATCTAAAAGCCCCCAGATGGCCGGAAACAGCACTTTCTGGGTGTTTTCAGCTGTGTATACACAGCCTAGAATTAGGGATCTCATGTCTGAAATTTCTGAAATTTAGTAAAAAAATTGAAAATTTGTAACTTTGGTCAACTAGGATGAGGTGATAATTTTAGACGGGCAACTGAATTAGAAAAAAAAGAGTAGAAATAAATATTGATTTTATTCTGTAAATCCCTTAAATATTGAAATAATTTCTATCTCTATGATGCCCATAATTTTTCATTGCTATTCAAATCATTTTTCATTTTTTTTGTGTGTTGAAAATAAGGCGAAACATGCAAAATCTTGGCGGAATATTTTCCTTATTTTCTTTGCACGAAAGTTCGTGCAGTATGCATATGGGATAACGACATTCATAAATGTGTGCAGGGATTTCCTGAACAGTCATTTTAAAGTCTACATGAACATAATGTAGATTGGCCATTTGCTTTTCTGACACATCTGGCCATGTGTCACGTGCATACTGAGCGCGTGTATCTTGCCATATGGAACTCGTTTACGGAAAAGGCAAACTCATGCTGTTACTTTTGAATAAAAAAATTGCGGAGTTAATATTTTCACCGTGGGATAAACAACAATTAACGAATGCCGTGCGATCGTTGGTTTAAAAAACGATCGCAGTGATCGTTTTATGCAACATTGAGCAGAAAATACATGCACCGAATGTTACTAACCGTGGTCGGCGCGGCGAAAAACAGTCACGGTCAATTGTCAGTTTTGCAAGTACATGTAAAATTGTTTTTCTGCCAGATTTTTAAGTGTTTAAACGAAGTGTGAATGGGGTCATTTGCAATTTTGTCTTTCTGAAAGTTAAGCCAAATTTTCTTTTCAAGTTGTGGAACTGGGTAAAATGCGGAACTGGACAAACAACGCTGTACATCATGGAGAGGGGGTTTTCCGATCTTCGCGCGTTGAGAGCGTTGCATATGCAAGCCTATGTGTGGCCTTCCAACCAATGGAAAGATTCGTTACGCACTATGTACATGTGCATTGCGCGTAACAAAGCCTCCTATTGGTTCATGTTAATATTTGGTCCAGATATGTTGCATATGCACGTACGTGGGTGCACAGACGATATGCATGGCAGTGCAAAGTGAAATTTACGAAGAAATTTTACGGTTTCTCACGATCTTCATATCTTCAAGATCGATCCCTCGACCAAGATGCTATTTTATTTGGGTTCTTATCGGGAATACGTGCCGGTCGGAAAGTTGATTTGGCAGATTGTGGCGGTCGGCAATTCTGCGTGCCGGTCGGGCCTGACCGGCAGCGGCAGATCCCTGCCTTTAGCACGTTACATTTGAATAAAATTGGGTACACTGAGATACACTGCACCAATACACTGTTTTCAATGGATAGGAAGGGAACAAAGGAACCAGTCCATTCAAGAGGTGGTGGTCACCATGCAAAGTTTGCCCTGAATCACTATTTACAGCAACAGTGCCTTTAAAATGGAGAATTCAAATTGGCATGTTCATGTAGATTTAAAGAACTCAGTGTACCAGATTGTATTCAAATTTAACTCCTAAAAGGATTATTTATTATACAGTAAGGATAGGATATTTTTAATATAAATAAACAAATTTGATACCTTAAATGCTCTTTCGTTGAGTTGAGATTTGGACACCTTGAGCATGACAGCAAAGTTCAAAGGTCGGAAGGAGATGCTGGAGTGCTTCTTATTGAAGTCAGTGAACTCAAAGATCTGGGAATAGTAACAACTGCAATTATTCCTAGGAGTTGTCGAGTTGAAACTGAAACTAGAAAGGACTATCCCTCAGGTACAACATATACCAAATAATGAAATATTGCTTTGGTAGGGCATGTGGAAATAGAAGTGGCCATTTCTTAGACTGATTCTACCCAAGTTGCAAGAAAAATTTCAATGTGAACTACAAACTGGCACTACAAAATGGAATTTTTTTTTTACCTCCAGAAGGAAGGGCAGGAGAGGTATGAATGTACCCGTTGCTTCAGAGAGAAGGTTGAGGGATCGGACAACCTGGAAGCGTAGAGGATAATACCGTGCAGCGGGGATCAATCTAAGATTGGGAAAAAAAAACAGTTCAGTGAGAATATAGGGGCAATTAAAAATGAGCAGGAATAACTTACACTCTAATGGCTTTCCTGTGCACTGCAAACATGGCATAAAAACAAGACGGCAAATTTGATGAAAATGACTTCATGACCTTGCAAAGACAGCATGGCACTGAAGAGCTCTCCAAGGACATCTCTATAACTTACTTTACGACTCCGATGGCAGTCTGAACCAGCGGGTAGATCAGGGGGTGGAGCGTTTCATCGGCGTGTAGCGTTGCCAGGACACGACACCAGAGATTCAAACAGTGGATGTACTGCCAATTGTAGACAGACTGGTAGGTGTCCTAAAACAGTTCAATGAATTCAAGAAATGAGATCCACTTGAAACATACAGATATCTGTGGCTCTGGACTGGAGGAAATCATCCCAGAACTTAAGAAGCCATTGCTCCCTGAACTCTACAGAAAAATGACATGATGTTTTGAAATGAATCAAAGAAGGTTAATATTTAAAGAGCCCTAAAAGAGCTTTGAATATGTGTCTTGGGAAGGACTAACTCCATTATAATCTCTTCTGATATCATCACAAGTTCAAAACACAATTTTTCTGGGGGGGGATCACTTGATACTTTCCACATGATCTGACCAATAATGTTACAAAATGCAGATGTAAACTGTCAATGTCTTGTATGCAAGATATCATGGAATATTTTTCACTGATCGTTTACACAGAACATGCGCATTCATTGGCAACGGTGTGAAGGATAATTGACCATAAGAAATAATTTCTTGGAATTGGCAAAACCTTCCTTGTGCATTAAATAAGTTCTGATCAAATCTGTCATCGCATGGTAGTCTGGTAGGGTACAAGGGTACAGCGCCTGGCCACAGATGTTCATGAATCCCTCCACTACCTTCTTTTTGACTGTGATGGCATTGCGCAGGTGGATGGCTAGCTGTCGGATGTACACGAAACCGTGCTGGTATGCCAACTGCGTGTTGACAGCAAACATTTCAGTCAGGGAACGCTGCATGAAGTTGATGAGAGGCAGTGTGGAAGGCGACGTGAACTTGGTGTTCCTCACATACGCCAAGTACATTTGCTGAAAGTGTAAAGAGGTAGCCAATGAATAAAATGAAATTCTGATGAACTCTTTTGTGTCAAAGAATCAGTTCAGTGGCTGAGATCTCATAAAACCATCACAAGACCCTGGAGCACCATCATAGACAAATAACAAGACCTGCAGTCTCGATTCAAGTCACAAATGTATTTCTTCATCTTTGAAGTGGCTTACTGAGTACTGAAAAGTGAGGCCATTTTGAACCAGAAAGTGTAGTGCACATGAATGGAGTAGTCGCATCTGTCGGTTCATGCACTGGTTCCCGCCCTAATGCCTTAGGCGTGAGGTCAAAATACAAATGGTTTTGAAAGCGTTCGACACTTTGTAAACGCTAAGCCCCACCGACGGTCCACGTGGCACAGACGAACAGTTCAGTTAGGCTGGCTAAACTGTTCGCGGTCGAGTGCTCCCTGCGACAAACTGCTCCCAGTAAACAATGGATAGCTTATCAGATTATGGGCTTCTGCAGTCTGGTGGATGAGTCATTTCAATTGCTCCACAGCCACCAGGATTTGCAGACTGTTTTAATTTCCTGACAATATTGAATAGTTGCATCGTCTATAAAATGCGAAATATCCATGCTGTCGGTTTCCAGACCCGTTTTTTCAGGTCTTGATACCCTGTTATCGTAGTATTATTTTTGTCTCGGTCTTGGTCAAACACACACTTAATTGTGTACATGCAGAATCGATAATACTCACTCGAAATCTACACGAATCGTACTTGAGAGTTTGTTCTGTTCGTTACCGTGCAGTTATTGATACAATCTTTTTTCTTTTTTGGCTCCTTGGTAAGCACCGGCAGGTTTTCATGTGTATGATCGAGGAAAACATGTACGCGAACAGACCGTATTCGCGGCGTCCCCAATTTCGGTCGTGTTCTTGAACGAACAGTATAAATGTTAAACCTGTAGTGCGATGGTACCAGGTGATGGGGGGGGGGAGTGAAATAGTAGAATAAAGTCTGGTTCTTTGAATTCAACGTTTTCCAATAATACACTAGGTTGGGGAATATGACTGAAATCTGGGACGCCGCGAATACGGTACGTCTACTATGCACTTTCCACTTTTCGCGCTCGGCTGCACCTGCTTTTTTCGTCGAGTCAATAGTACTTGTGCGCACGTTGCATTTTGTTTTCATTTTTGCTTCAAGATAAGATTCCAGAACTGTAAATTACGTCTACAAACCGCATTCTAAATTGATCACCTTTAAAAAATGAGGAATAGAAAAACGAGTGGACTAATTTTGTATTAGTCAACTCGACATGTGTCTGCGGCATAAAGACATCGCGTTGATTTCAGGTTGAGTGGTTTGCATTTCATTTTTTTTCTCTGCGCGTACTCTTCACGATGAAAATAGCAGCATCTTCTTGGAGGAAACGAGGCCATGAAGCGTTCGGTTGATGACTACAAAGCCATTTTGAAAGAGGTACAGCAGAGGAAATCATCAACGGACAACGAAAAAGGAAGACTCTTATGTGTGAATATCCTCAAATGAGAGATTCCGAAGAACGAACTGGCCACCATGAATGTGACAGGCAACTCCAGAGATGAGAACAATAAAAAGTACAAGATTCCTCAAATAGACCGAAGCCTCATTCAGAGCATATTTCATCAAGCAAAATTGCAGTTCCCAGCTTTTACAGACTGGTACACGGAAAACTGTTGCAAAACAGTAGAAGCACTCAATCAATGCTGCAAAAGGGCCCGGTATGAGATGAGTATTCGGAAACATACATGTAGTACAGGTACCTGAAATCATTATGTAGACTCCGTGTAGCGATACCAGGACATAAAAATAATTGTTAGAGTAAAGCACATTCCCATGCAGTGTTAAGGATTGCATTTGAACATTTTCTAACATTTACACTTTATTACTACATGGTTACATGTATGTTGTAAGAAGATTCGTTTGGAAGCCTATTTAGTACACTAATTTGTCTTTATAGTGTCAGTCTTGAAATTCACCAACTACAAAACAGCTCCATTAATGTAAACAAGAATAACTGGTTAGGCCTACTAATGAGATTATTGTGGAAAATTAGAAATTGCAGAGCGTGCCATTTTGTTTTCCTTAAAATTAAAAACAACAAACATAAATTGATGCGGAGTTTGACTTGTACATGTACCTTCAAAGAATATTTGTGAACCTGACTGAAGTTCAAAATAAATTCAAATTGTGTCTATGTCTCTACAGAGACGATTAATCAGACGGTAAGATTTCCAGCGAGCAAATAAAGTTCTTTATTTTCCAGTATCAAAAGCACTTAAAGACGGACATCAGTCTTTTGAAGATGTCTTTTGTCATGAATTACCCATTCAAGGATTTTGTGTATGAGGCTGGAGCAGCGTCTGTAGCCTAGAATGCAAGTCATTTGGCTCTGCATCGCAAGGTGTTAACCACTAATCCTTTGGCCTGCCAAGGAGGGCTGACCGGGGCCCTTTGAAGTTCTCCTTCAATAGGATATATAGTACACCGCTGAGGTAGTATAAGCCACAAACTCCATTGTTGTCAAGGTTGCCTGTAAAGCTGGAAAGTCCAGGGCAGACGGTTCATTTCAAACCGTTGAACTGTCCCACTCCAAGTGACGAAGGGAATAAAGGGGGATTAACACCTACCCTTTGAACTGTTTCTAAACCGTCTGTATTTTGACCTCACGCCGTACACACACAAAATTGTGCTCATGCAGGGCTTCATTTTACTAAATATGAGGAGAGCTAAAAATCGCTCTCCTTAATTCACTTTGTTGATTTAAGGAGAGCGCTTAAAAATTGCTCTCCTTAAATCGACAAAGTGAATTAAGGGGGGCGATTTGCTCTCGCTAAAAAACCAAGTTAATGTAAACAAACTCAATAAAATTAACACAATTTAACTTCCTTTACTGAGTTCATTGGGTTAATGCACCTGTCAATTGTAATCCCGGCCCCGGGGGACCTGGGACTTTCGAAAATAAAGCGGGGACGTACCCAAGATGTCAAAAAAAAGTGCCCCGCCGGCTGGGACGATAGCGGGGACTTGCCCAGGGTTGTACAATGGCTGCCCCGCTGACCCGGGACGATAGCAGGGACTAGGCGGGGGTTGTACAATTTGTTAAATCATCTAAAAGTGTTTCCCCTACCCTGACAGATGAAAACCTGACAAAGATAGCACCTCATTTGGGGATTAGTGCATGCAAAATACAGACCTTTCTTTTTTTACAAACATTGTCGCCACTTTCTATGGACTACTAAATGATTAAAAAATGTGTAATTTAATCTTTCAACCAAGTAGCACTGGTCACGTGTCTTTGATTTGGCGATGCATTTCAAATCATTGGTTACCTTCTAGATCAATCTTCAATAAACAAATGAAGTGTTGTGATAATTGTTAATTGTCTTATGTGCTGGCACTGGCCATGGCCACATGTACATAACGAGCATTTCAATTGGTCAATTGGTCTCCACACAGCGCATAACAAATTTTGCTATTGGATGTATTTCCATAATTATTTCTGAGACGTTCGCAAAGAAAGATTGTAGCGATTTGGGTCGTTGGCCCCCTGATTGCGGTGCTTCAGATATGCGGATGAATGTTTCGCCAAAGTTTGGGATAATTATAGCAGTTGCCCCTTGCTTTGCCTTATTTCGGTGGCATTTTACCTGCACTTACGGCGACTGACTCGATGTCATCTTAGCAATGACCCAGAAGAGTAAGGGACTTTTAGAAATTAATGAAAGTTATTAGTTACTTATTTATAGTTGTATGGTTGTTGTGACACAACCCCGCAAGCTGGGGCAGGGATTGTGCGGGGATTGGTCACAACTTGAAGGCCTAGCCGGGGAATACAAAAAAAGGTGCCCCGCCCTGGCCGCGCAAATTACGGGGACTTGGCCGGGACTATAACAATGGCCCCGTTTTATCTGCCCCGCCAAGTGCCCGCTAGTCCCCGGTCCCCCGGGGCTGGGATTACAATTGACAGGTGCATAACTTGACTAGTCTCCTCGCTTGCCCGACAATCCATTTCGCTGCTACAGGGGCTCTGAATTTACTGCGCATGTGCATCCTTTCTTTTTGGTATTTTAAAACGTATTGCGCGTCCCCTGCAGATTGTATTCATCATTCCTTCCTGCGCTCACAATACTACTTCGACCAGTGCATTTTCGTATAGAACACCGGGCACATTACCCGCCAAAGACTTTTTTTCTTTCCTGTGACATACTTTCTGTTCTCGACAAGCGAACATTGTTCTCGCGCTCGCACCACGCGAACACGCAACAGTATCACACACCATCCTCCAGCCACTACAGGGTTTTTCACAAACTCACTTCTGCTGTTCACAAACAGCCGAGAACGTCATGGTAGCGCCTGAACTCGACCCGTTCTGGGAGAGAGGTCGGCCGGGCGCGGCCACGTGCGTCCATGGAATTCCACAGGCCTGCCCACACGCACTAGGCTCGCCCAAATTCGCTATCGCATTTGTGTGTTGCGATGCGGGATTCATCAAGCACGCGCGCACAACTCAAAGACTTTGATCACCAGCCCTTGTGTTTTAACACATCCAATCTTTGGACTCGTTTGCTACTGTCGACCCAACAAGATTCAAGGGGCTTGTCATAAATCAACATCCGCTGGCTTGAAAAAAACATGCACTCCTTAAATTTTTAAAGAGCGCTTTTTTTGCTCTCCTTCGAAAACATTAAGGAGTGCGGAGGAGCGCGAGCGCACTCCTTTAAAATAGAGCCCTGCTCATGACACATTTACTTCGGTACTCTATAACTGGTCTTGTGGACGGTCGTGTCTCGACTACAACTACTGCAAAGAACACATCAATGCAGTCAGAAGTCAGCCCCACCCACTGTGCATGTGTGCAGTTCACACATGCTTCTTGCTGATGCCACACTGCACAGATAGAGTCAAATTTGATAAGTGAAGAAACATGTGGTGCATGAGTCGGGCAAGGATATGGTTGACATGGCCAATATTAATGCCACGACAACATCAAGGAAACCCCTGGAGCAGGAATTGGGGGGAACATCACTGACATGTTGAAGTGAGTCTCCTACCTTCAGGATGTACTCCAGCCAGCCGTTCTTGAGCATGCAGCGATGGATTGAGAAGAGCGACAGGAACGACAGCACTCGCACTGCCTCCTCCCCGGTGCTCCACAGGCCCACCAGTCCCTGATTGAAATTACCAAACCCAATAACTCAGTCATCTACTCTTCAATTCTTAGTATCAAACCACACAGGCACTCCTTTATTGTTATCCTGTTTGGCATTTCTAGGACACCGTACACGTATGACCTTTACAAACCTGGTATGCTTCTG
The DNA here is from genome assembly GCF_054643075.1 of Acanthaster planci. Taxonomy (NCBI): domain Eukaryota; kingdom Metazoa; phylum Echinodermata; class Asteroidea; order Valvatida; family Acanthasteridae; genus Acanthaster; species Acanthaster planci. The sequence goes on along the minus strand of NC_141792.1, from coordinate 8,545,410 downwards.
AGCCACGAGGCTGCACACGTATGTATCATACATTGCGACAAGATGTAATAAACCAGAGTTAGGCAAATTTTTATCCACAACAATTCTCCAACTCTACACAATGTTGGTCAAATTAACCACTTCGAGTTGGGGCATTTTTAAACGTTGAAGATGCTGGGCCGGCATGACTATCATTTGTTCCGTTTTCAAAATCCTTCAACAATTCATCATTCCATTTAACAGTCGTTTATAGCCGCACGGAGTAATCTTTAGGCACTACTCTAAGTTGACAGGTGACCTTCATTGACGCCCGAATATTTCAGCCAGGCTACAGCCTTGTAAACAGAGCCCAGATTGTGCGGTGTTATACAACTATCTTTTGTTCACGAACCTGGCTCAGTGCACTGCTGACCTCTTTTCAATAGGGGCCAGATTAGCATGCAGCGGTACTGTGTGGCTCATCGCTTCGGTGGTGGAGAGCTTTTGTCCCCGGTGGTAATCCACTTGCTCTAAATACCCCAAACCCTGGTATACGGTTTCAAAATAACACTGGATTATCACCACTTTTGAGAGTGAAAAATGCCGGTAATGCCCAGCAGCCTGGTCTTTTGTTTGGAGTACGGTCTTTTGTTACAGGGCCCTGTTTCCTTTGTCCGAGTTCGGAGACCCCGGCCACACACATAAACCATAGGGCTCCGATTTCGGAGTCCCCGGCTGGTAGTGGTTAAGCATCTATATTGCACAACTTATCTGAACCTCTGACACAATATCCACCATACTATGATAAGGTCTGTCAGCTTTGAGATTCAGAGACACATCTACAAGTTACAGTTAGAATACATTCATAACATCAATCCTGGACAGTATTCTATGTACGGACGCCAAATTCTAGGACATTTTGAGGCTTTCAGATGGCTAACAGGTCACCGCATGGAAAACGAAGTGATATCCATATATGGAAATTTTTCCCTAAACCCTCAACATTTTGACTTGAAAATAAAGTTTCCACATGCCCCAGTGCACAGTGGATTGCACTGGGTATACAGAACTTCTCAAGCTTTCGTTTTGTTAAGACTTACCTCCTTGTGCTACATTTGAATATCAACAGTAGCAGGTATCACTGTCTCACCTTAACTAGGTCCTTGGCCAACCGTGGATAGCAGCAGAAATAAGGGATCATGCGGTGGATGTGACGTAACACAACACAGACAATGGTGGTCTCGGATAATTGCTTCAGCAGCTGGAACGGATTGAATCTAACAATCATTTTTGGGAAATGATCACCCAAACCTGAAGCCTGCTCCAATCAACAACAGGCAAGAGTTCACACATGTATTAACTCCCTTGGTGTGAAAGCTCACATGAAATTAAAGGATTTAGCCCTGCTCGGGTTAGGCGTGAGGTCAAAATACAAACGCTTTTGAAAGCGTCCAGCGCTTTGTATACGGTAAGCCTCACGGACGGTCAACATCGTAAAGACGAACGCTTCAGCGAGGCTGGCCAAACCGCTGCGGTCGAGTACACCTTGCACTCAGCAGCTTCCAGTAAACAACGGACAGCTCATCGCATTACGGCATCATAAACGTCTGCGGTCTGGTGGATTAGTCATAACAATAGCTCTTTACTTTGCAGCTCCACAGGAGGATTTAGATCGGCAGACTGTTTTAAACATCCTGATAAAACATGTGTATTGAGTAGTTGTGTTGTGCTGTCAGTTTCCAGACCCAGTCTTTTCAGGTCTCAATACCCTGTAATCTTGATATTTTGTCTCGGTATCATGAGTTAAATACACACCTAACTGTATACCTGCAGAATCGAATATACTAACTCGAAATAGTATTTACCTGAATCATACACGACGTAGTGTTCTGTTCGCCAACATGTAGTTACAGATAAAACCTTTTTTTTTTGCCCGTGCGCACAAGCTGGGACTCAGCATTGCGCGCTCGCAGGTTTTCATGTGTAGGATCGAGGAAGACACGTATGCGAACTACGCGCTTTCTGCTTCGAAGCTGCACCTGCACGATTTAAGGATACAAGTACATGTTTTTTCTTGAAGTCAATAGTACATGCGTGCACGTTGCAATATGTTTTGTACGTACGATTCTTGTGTACTCTTTGAATACTTTGTGGCTGCACAAAATTCTTGTTGGAAAAACAAACATGTCGGGTTTTTTACTTATCTCTGGTGTTTGACTTTACCTATTAAACTTAAATGCACAATAAATTAAAACAATAACACAATTTAATCTAGTGCTGCAGGTGAACCATCAAACTGAGGCAAAAATCATCAAACAAGGCACTTTTGAACCGAACCAAACTGTTCGGTTCGGATGTACGGCCTTAATAAGGCATTTTATTTATGGCACGCGGGAAAACATACAAAAATACAAGAAAACTGAATAAAAAACAAACACAACGAAATATGGATAACGAGTTATACGGCGTGCTCCACACGTGCGTGAACATACTGAAACTTACAATGGCCCGCATCATGAGATGGTTGTAAAAAGCATGTGGTGAGAATCACTCTGAAATCAACCAAGAACAAGCAACGTTGCATTGTACTTGTAAACGTGAGTACATGTCCGAACCCCAACCGATCCGAAGTTCAGCAAAAAATGTCCAAGCCCTGTCTGGACCGAACACATACTTGCAGCACTATTTGATGCGGAGTTTGACATTTTTTTATTACCTTCAAAGAATATGGTACACGGGACAGAAGTTCCAAATAAATTCAAATTGCCTCTACGTGAATATTTCCTTTCATAGACGATAGATCAGGCGGTAACATGAGGCAACCGTGTTTGGCATTCCCCGTCACTCCCATATAAACGCATTTATTTTCCAGTCTAAAAACACTTAAACACAAACAATTATCTTAGGGCGACGCTTTTTGTCATGAAATACCCACTCAAAATGTATCTGAAGCTAGATAAATGTCTGTAGCCTGGAATGCAGTTGATTCTGTGTCTTCCTATCACAAGGTGTTAACCCCTAATCCTCACGGCCAGCCCAGGAAGGCTGACCAGGGCCAATGAAGTTCTCCCTGAATAGGATCTTTTGTTCACAACCAAGGCTGTGCTCATGAAGCTAGACAATCCAGGGCAGACGGTTCTTTTCAAACCGTTGAACTGTCCAACACCAAAAGACGAACAGAATGAAGGGGGATTAACACCAACCGTTCAACTGTTTCTAAACCGTCTGTATTTTGACCTCACGCCTTATTGGACCCAGTTAAAATGAGCGGAAAAGAGAATTTCTCGCTCCTTAACCCTAACAGTCCTGAATCCTCCAATTTTATTTTGCACCCACCCTAGGGAGTTAGGGTTAATGCTTGTTATGGATTCTGCATAAGTCTATGCCCTCAATGGTAAAAACGCAAAATGAGATGTTCTTGGAGGATAAGTGGATGCCATGTCTGCCACAGATCTGTACTCAGTGCATCCACGTCATCTTGCTCTGTGGCAGTCTTGTGTGCCCTCAGTGTGCAGTGACCTTCCTTGTCTCTTAAAAGTAGGGTGCATGCTCAGTCACCTTGTCACTGTACTTTTTTGGGTTACATTTCTTGCATTGAGCAAGGTGCTAAAAACACGTGACAGAGAGCTCCATGCCTCAGCATAATCCTATCCTTTCACAGGCCAAGCGCACACATCATTTTCATGGCTTCAGGACTGCAGAAGCAGGGCACACTTGCACAAGATGGTGCTTACATGTATGTTCCCATCTTATTGAGGTAGGAAAAAACCTCATTAACACATATTTATTTGAACTCGGGTCCATCCTGGAAAACTTTAGCCAGTACTTTCCATAATGAAGATTAGACAGGGAATACAGTAATATGCCTCAGGATGTGGTCTGTACCTTCATGATGTCAGTGAGATAAAACTTGACGCTAGCTTGGACTTGCTTCCACCGTTTGGAAGACGAAGGCAGATTTCGTCTGTAAACATTTTAAAAGAAGAAAACAAGATTTTTTTAAACCAAAGCAGAGGGGAGACTTGAGACAGTATCTGTTGAAAATAACACAGCATCAACATGTCAACAACTGCCTAGCTGAAGTTTGCTGGCAAGTATACTTCTGGATTTTAAAACTCTTGGATGAAAGAATGGGCACTGAAGGCATAAACTGTGATGAGATGTGGACTGTGACATTACTGACAATATGACATCAAGGTATTTTTTACTTAAGCTCCCGTCAGTTTGTTTCTGCACACCCGTAAGCTACAATTTTGTATAAGGTTCTGCACGGAAACCTTTATTGTCATGTTGGTTGAAACCAGCTCATACGAACTGTACTGTTGGCCTGTTACCCTTTCTACTAAACATGTATTTCTCTATACATGTACATCGCTTTTGAATATTTTCAAATATAACTCTGGATTTTTACTTGAGTAGAGCTCACTTTTTTGTTGGCTTGTCCTCCAACTGAAGTATGTTCTGCAAAGAAGGATGGACATGCTTCAAGCAGAGACTGACGACGGCATTGAACACTACAAAGTAGAGCAAATATAAGGGTGCTGTCATCATACAAAGTCCACAATATCATACTTAAGCTTCCTAAGAAAATGCCTGGAAACTTGGTCCAATTGAAATTTCTAATTTCCTTTCCTGAAGGCATACTTCTGAGAAAGACCAGTTCAAAAATTCCCATTTATGAATGGCAGGCGTTCTCATCTGGGAAGACCTGGCATTCCCATAAAAAGGCTTGTAAATGCAAAACAACAAACAAACAAACTTCCCACTCTGAAGCACTCAGCGTTCCCATTTGAGAATTTTCAACATTCACATTAGGGAGTCAGAATACACTGGAGCATGTTTATTAAACACAAGTTATAAGATGCAAATATGTTGTGACAAGTTGCAACTGTGTGAAATGAACAATGCTTCAGGACACAAACTTGGCACTTGAGGTCCATAACATTGCAACATATCAGCAGAGATTCTTTTCACATAATTTAGACACAACCAGCCTACCTCCACTGCCCTCCACTCTGTACTTGTTGCCTTCTTGAGCTGACGATATCTGCTGTACGGCAGCCCTGAACGCCTTAACAACCTCCTGGAAACTGTTCAATGAATTTGCCTTTCACAACACAAAGAGAGAACAATTTACATATACATGCAAAAACATGTACTCTGAAACCACCACTGGCTGCCATAAGCCCCAAATCATTGGCTCTTTATCCCCTGGACAACTTCTCAGATCACCCAATCTCCCAAAATATAGCATTTTCCAGAAAACTAATCCATAAACATTCTTTTCTCTCTAATGTGCATGTCATTAGACTTAAAGTTCCATGTAAAGTCACACGGCCAGGAATGGGCAAGTCTTAAATCCATCAAAAGCTGACAAGAATCACAGATTGGTTTCTAAAACCTACTTATTTATGTGATTGATAATTGTACACAATGCTGGATAATCAGAGAAACTTTCTTATTCAGCATTTATTTTCCAGATTGTCTGCACCACAGCTAGGACAAGCAACACTCAAAATTCACCTCAAGTTGTTGCCGCCACTTATCCACCATGGCCAGGGTCACATCCTTCCCCTCACGTTTTGGGGGCTTCATTCTGTCGCCGCCAGCAACGTAATCCTCATCATCGCTATCAACTTGCTCCTGCAAAAATACAAACAAACTTTAAAAAAAAAAGTTTGCAAAGGTCATAAGCTACTATCCTTACTGATAAAAATACGCAAGCCATGGGCCCTGACAACATTATTGACTCTTGCAAATTCTTCCAAATTTTTTTTCCAGAGGGATGGCTAGTTTAGTTTGAAATGTAGGCCTATCATAGAACGGTTTGTACATGGGTTTCTTTGTTGCTTAATGTGGGGGTGAGATTGGAGGAAGTTGAAACATCTTTGAAGTATCCACCATCACCAGAGGTTTTGAGGGAACCACAGCAGAAAAGGTGCATGGTACATAAAATGGTACAACTATATTGTACATAAATTGTATTTGCCTGGGGACACCCCTTAAAAATCCCATTTCTTGTGTTCTGTATGTTTTATGCATAAAACCACCACAGAGGTAAGCACAGGATTTTACAGTTTTCATAAGATTGTTTGAAAAATCCGGAAATAAGAATGATGGAAACATAATATGATGGAAACATCCTGAAATCAGGCGATACCCCTGAAAATTCCACCCCGTTTATCCACTCCCCCAAGGTCAGTACGTAAAACCGAAATACATTTTTTCAAACTACTTAGAACTGAATCACTTCTTCTGAGGTTTTTGCTCCTTGCAGACTGATCAAAAGTCCTTTCACAACTTGGGCAAATGCTTCTCAGTAGGTTGCTGGGATGTACATGTATTTGTCAAAGCACAATGCTATTATTACTATTAGTCTTGTCAATCACTGCATCATAAGCGTGCACACTCTACTGACTTTGAGCATCCACTGGCTAATATGCAACCTCTGCATCACTTCCAGTGGCAACAGTTCCATTGTGACACTGTGTACTGTGTACACGATTTAAGTAACATCTCTCTAACAAACTGGATAGAAGTCAACACACAGCATGCATTTGCAATCAACCTGAAGTGAGTGCCCTGACCTCGACAAACAAACATGTACTTGGCATGTACAGTATTTGGAGCAGGCGAGGGAGTACTTTTTCTACCAGCGCGACATCACTGTCGGGCAGAGCTAATCAAGCCAACCCGTGCTTCCCTCTGGCAAATCCTTTCTAATTTCTCACCTCCAGTTTGTCAGGCAGTTCGTGGAGAGCACCTTCCTCGTCGCTGGATAATTCGTCATCGGAGTCGTCGAAGGCCAACAGCTCCTGGTCATTTTCTTGCAAGAATTTGTAGAATTCTGGGTCAGTTTCCTTGAGTTTCTCCAAAGACTGCTTGTGTTTGCTCATCTTTTTCCTGTGATTATGAACACAAGATACTCGTAACCAAGAGATTTGGATATTTCATTTCCAAGGCAAACATTCAGAACATCCAAACAATGCAAGATAAAACCTGCTGTTGAAACTTCAACGGCTAAGAAACTTAACACAAGTTCCAAAGACAACAGTTCTTGACATACCCCATACATTGAGAAGTTTAATTACTTAAGGAAAAGCCTCCTGAATCCAATGGATTGGAGCTATTGAGCTCAACAGGCTTTGGGTCTATAACAAAATAGTGGCAGACAAAAACTGTGAGGATATACATTGTGGTACGTCATAAAACAAGCATCCATATACATGTATGTACATACACTAACCTGACACTAAGGACACAAACTAAAAGCATTTAAAAATGTTGGCCAATTAAACCCCCGTCTCCATCTCTGAAATTTTGATTTTGGGAAAGCTGTATTAAAAGTAGCAAGCAGTGCAGCTTTAGAATGAACGTGAACAGCAGGGCTCCAGCCTTCAGCAGGGCTCTAGCCTTAATCAGGGCTTTGAAACTGTTGCTGGTGCTTGCAGAGATGTGGACTTATGGAACACTAGTGCCTAGCGGCCCTGGTACATGTACATGTATGTTATGGAGATAAAGCCTGTTTCTGAATTTTTAAAATTTTTTATTAGGTTAGTGCTAACTCTCTAGGTATCAAATCCTGCCCTCAGAATGCACATTACCCACTGTAAACATACAGTCTACATGTACTTTGGGAGACATCATGTCATGGATAAAACAGAAGAATCCACCATAATAATGCAAACACAATTAGTGGCATTACAGGGGATTTGAGACAGCTAGGACTAACCCTGGACAATCCCTTCTCAGTCTTCCAAAATAATCTGGGTGATTTTGGAGGTTGAGGAAAATGGCAATAAAGTGTGGCTGATTGCAAAGGACACACGATGTCAAGGTTGTGGGTTAGAATTTGTGTTGGTCACGCACAGCCCTACATAAATGCATATCTAGTCACTACTTAAAACTCACCTGTTTCATTAATTGCTTTATTTCATAATATTACTGTGAAGCACATCGAGATGTGCTATGTGACGCGCTATATAAGAAATGTGTTATTATTATTATTATCTAGATTGTACACAAAATAAATTTGGGATACCATTTTTATGTCTCAACAAAATTTGGAAGGACTGAGGCAGGGGGCATACACGTCATACAAGAAATACTGGAGAATTTCCGAGGAGTGAGGCTGAATGCAATTTTTTTGCATGGATACTCAGAGGAACTTCAAGGATTGAGGATAGTGTCTAGCAAAAACGCCTAGGGGGTTAGGGTTAAGACAGGGTGCAGGGCATTCACTATGTCAGCTCACCCCTCTATAGTTGTCTCCTCTGGTCCGCCGTATTCCTTTTCACCCACCAACACTTCTTCTTCATCCTCCTCTACCACATCACCTTCCTCATCTTCACTGTCATCATCATCGTCATCTTCCTCATCCTCCACATTCTTGTCACCATCTTCTCCCACATCTTCCTCAGGATTAGACCATTCGCTCCCAGAGTCCGAGTCAGATGCAGCCATCATTTCCTCGGCTGTCATGTCCTCAATCTTCTTCCTGTTGTTTATAAGAAGAGGAAACTGTCTGGGATTACTTTGAATGCACAGGGCACTGAACGACAGAATGTGACTGCAGCAAGATTTATCCCGAAGACTTCCACTGTGTGTGTGAAATGTCCCAAAGACATGAAGGTCTGGGCAGCTCAACAGCATGTACAAGTATACAGCTCTATATGCTTAATTTAAAAAGAGGTTATGTGCCTATTAATTTTATCCCCCATTTTTTGCACCACTCAGACCCCCCCATGCCAATTTTAAAGTAGTAGTACATGGTGAAGAAAATGCACATTTAATATTAATATCAATAAGGTCATGTGTTCATAAGCTACAGCACTAGTCCACATGCTACATTTTACTACTAAGTAATATTTTGTACATGTACATGTAGCTTTCGGTGAGGTTAGGGTTAATACTGTATGCCCGGTCCAAAGTGTATTTGTTTACATTCCACACACAGTCACATGCACCCTAGTTCACAAGATTATGATATACAGCAGTGCAGTGTATGCTTTTTTATCTCGGCCTAGCACAATTTACACTTGCAGCAGTTGAATTTGGGGGAGCATGTCAAAATGGTCAAGTTGAAATCACACAGGGTTTGTGCACAGGCTGTCAAATGGCATTGGTACGTGTATACAGAACTCTTTCCATAAACTGCTACAGCCTGGGTAAACAGCATCAGCAAGAAAGATTTGAAAAAATAAACTGATAAAATTCCTCAGTCCCAATCATCCCCCACTCATCACAGTGCATATTTATTGGTTCGTCAGCTGATCAGTTCTCGTTAAAGTTGCCACTGGATACTGCAAGTACAAAGTGAGAGGTAATTGCAGAATACCCCGCCACGCGAAAACACCCCCTAAAAATCCACGCCTACGTAGTAAAGTGGAGGTTGTTTGACTTCGGGTTATGTTTGCTGTGTCAAGGTATGCCTTGTGTACAGCACTGAAGTCATTCTTGAGAACAAAGCACTGCAACACAAAGTGAATGGGCACGGCAGAAGAATTTTCCCAAGTCCAATGCGGGTCCCAGGGAGCAGCTACGCGGATATGGGGCCGGGGATACGAAGTGGGCCATGGGCCTTGTGGATGGAAGTGTGACTCCATATCTGCGTTTCCGTGGCTACGAGGTGGGTAAGGTGAGTGGCGGGGTATTCTGCAATTGTGCCCAAATTGACAAAAGTAAAACTGATTAATGTTAGGCATGTTACTTGTTAGCATGGTTAGGCCCTAGGCTAGGCTGGCTATCAGTAATTCCTTCATGTTCCAACATCCACTGCCTGCTCGTTGCAAATCACTTCTACTAACTATCCTCTGTATATGCACATACACACGTCATGTACATAGGCCTACATGTACAAGTATGTAGGCTGGGCCCTGTTCAAAGTCCTGGTCCTGCCAGTATCGTGACAGTGTCTTGCCCAACAGAAGGTGTCGGAAATACATGTCTACACTTTAGATAACACAAGTGCATCTACGATGGCGAACAGTCACAACTACCGTACACATGGTCAGCTCAGTACGTGTAAATGTTTGTCGAACTCATACAGGAAAATAATCTGATCGCTTATCCAGATAGCGGATCTATACTTAATACATGTTTAACAGTTTAAAGGCACCAAGAGGGCAAACACGATTCAATCCTTCTTAAGAAATGGGAAACTGCCACCAACCTGTGTGAGCATTTCGATGCCATCTCGAATTTCGCACCACGTGTTATTTTGCGGTAGGATCGGTACCCAGGGGACGGCGAAGATCTGCCTACTCTTAAAATCGATATCTGGGTACCCGTCTATTTTGTTTAGAAATTGCTGAGTAGGCGGGGCATAGGAACACGTGAGGGGGGTTAGTGGTTTTTTTTTCCGAGATGCTACAAGAACTGCAATTTAAGTTAGTTTGCTGTTGCGGAGCTGCCAACCAAGGCAGTGCAAAGGTTTGTACCTTGAGGGGCTGTTGAAGGCATTTGTAATTTTGCATCCAACATGTACGGATCACTGTGCCGCGGTAGGGGGGGGGGCTGGGATACATTTGGCAACATTCCAGTTCCAGTCAGCCTACGTCGCGAGCTATATTCAACAACTTCCGGACAAATACACAGCTGGGGCAAATCCTGGAATTGCTTTTTTTCCAGGGGGGGGTAGGTCCTTCCTAGTTCTTTGAAGCTCGATTTTTGTGAACCGGGCGGACACATGGGTAATATAAGGACCAATAGTGATTACATTCTGCTGGTGTACAAATAATAACAATTTCAGGATGTTACCTTAATTAACAAAAATTATTAATATACGTAATTGCATTTTGTTTATTTCATTCATTTTATTTCCGTTTTATTCATTCTTTTTGTTTACGGTGTCAAAGCAGAGGGGTTGATCCCCACCCCCTACCCTTGATCCCGGCCACTGCAGACACACCAGTGGGCAGGAAATGGGTGACTAATTTGCACTTTCCAATAGCGGAATATAGAGAACAAACAGTAAGCCCACACTGGCAAGAGCCTTAGCGGTGTAATGTGGTATACGTCCCCTCTGAGGTTCCTCCGTCCTCTAGGGCAATTAATTTAGGGCTTTTTTTGTTCAATCCCCCGACCCCCCATTCACAATGGAGGGTGAGCCAGTCAGAGGGTCAGAAACATTATTAGGGCCAACGTGACATTTAATGTATATTTTGTATCGAACAAAACACAAATATGCATCTTCATGTCAAGTTGAAGTTAAAACTACGAATATTAATAGGCCCTAAACTGAAAAGTGCGTTCTGCTCACACCACAGAGGAACGACACAGAAGGAGTTTCAGCCCAGGCGATAACATCTGGACAATTACCGCTTTCTGACATGTCCTGCGTGGTAAGATCTCATAACAACATCAAGTTTCATGCTTGCGCATGTGCTTGTGTTAAGTGGTGTGACCGAAATGTACATCTGCAGTTATTGCCCGTTGATGAACACTTGGTTCTGGAGTTATTTCGGAAATAAATAGCGCCACGTTGTCAAAAGATCTGTTCTTTCGTTTGAATCTGTTTCATTATGGCGTTTGTATTAAAGTGTCTTTTACGAGATCTCACGATTAGGCCTACTCTTTGTGATAAAATAGCGCACGAATTGTTCCTTAGCTTTCTAGTAGAAGTCTACATTTTGTCGGCCAGTTTCAGCCAAATTAGTGCCAAGTCTTCGAAAACTGATGTAAGAATAAAATTACAAACCTTGCATGGATAATGGGACAGTGCATCAAAATAAAAAAAAAAGAAAAGTTTATTCACAATAGCAAAAGTAGGTCTAACATCAGGGATTTTCCAATCTCTATTTCCCTTGTCACAGAAAACATTGCAAGCAAAACGCTACAAGTTACTTGGATATTACTGGCCCTGCTTTTCCAGCTAAGCTGCAGGTAGTAATACAGGCATTTTTAGAATGTTTTCTATTATTCGCCTGACCTGGTGGCGACGATCATCGAGCACTTTGAAGCGCCAGAGTTGCAACTCCTTCTGTGGGCCTTCCCTGTGCTCACACGTCCCTACCCTTCCATTTCTCAAAAGACTCAGGCCAAACAGGGGAAAGTCTTTCGATCTGACTCATTTCATTGCATTGAAATGAAATTGTAATATCTGGGCACCGATTAGAAAAAGCAGTGCCATCACCTATTCAAATCAATTATCGTAAAGTAATGTCATTGTGTCAACTTCTATAAACTCCACACCGCACAACCATGCAACACATAGGAATTTGTCCCAGGCGTTACTATGTATTTCAACATATTTAAAACTTCAATTGAAAGTGCCAACATTGGGGGATGGGAACCAGTCCACGGCCCTTTTCCTGGTAAATCTACACGTCTATATGCCCTAAAATGCACTTTAGTCCCCATTCAGAATTGAGGGCCATTGACGTTTTTGTCCAACAGTTACGCTTTAAATTCTTTAAACATTAGCGTAAGAGCTGTCTTTTACAAGCGCTGATTTCATAAATTCTTCAACACACTCGGAGTGGGAATGGAATTTGGCTCTGGAGAAGCAACAGTGATTGACATAGGTGAGACGATCAGCACGTGCCTTTTCTTTGAGCGGTGAAGAGCAGCATTGAGCAGCGCGCTGGCTCGCCCGTCTGAAGTTACACGAAAACACAAAGAAGTGTCGACAGCTCTCAACTATGAACTGGTCATATATGTGTGACATTAGACTCAAAAGCAGACAAATTCGTCGGCTAAAGAGATATTTCCGTCCATGAGTTCAGGAGAACAAACGCCTGGTTCTGTTTGAAATGGTAGGGAACTGACGCAACTTCCTTCCCTTGCAGCAGCTGTGCATGAGTCCACCTCGCCCGCCCTGTAATAGCAGCTGACCACCACTGCAGTCGTCAGCTACATGTAGCTGACTTGCCACGGACTCACAAACACTCCAAAGAAGTGAGTAGTATGAGCATTGGTGTAAAATGAAACGCATTTGCTGACGCATAGGCCTATCCTTCCTCGGAAGTTGTTGACGTGTTCATCACTATGACAAAGAAAAGATCAATTGCCGTCGGACAGAATCAGGGAAATGGAGAATTATCAGTCATCAGTTGGAAGGGGAATCACACAGGAAAAAAATCGATGATGTCACCAAGAACAACTAAGTTTGCCCTATGGTTGCCTGACGGGATGCAAGCTGACAAAGATACTGTGCCCTTTGTAAAGGTAAACCTTTAGCACTCTGTACCTACAATGAGGAAATAAAAGTCTACCTTTTCAAAACAATTTGTTTTAAATTAAAATATGTACCTGTGTTTTCAGTTCTTTTTTCTTTAGTACCTTAGATTAAATGTTACCCTGATTAGCTTTTGTTTATTATTTTCCCATGTACATTTCTATTACTATTATTAATTTTAGTTTAATTGTTTCGAGTATTATATGTTTAACTGTTTTTTATGTTCAGATTTAATTCAAATCCTGACCTTTGTTTACCCTTTTTAAATCTTAGTTTTATAATTGCTGGGCTCCAATGGAAATCAGCTTCGGCTGTTTGGATTTACCCTGGGTAAAAGAATAATAGAACAATAATAACATATCTGAATAAGTTGGCGGTAATGTCCTCTTTCAAATCAGAAAGAAAGAGGGAAGCTTTGATTCTTGAATAGGTCTTATGTGGTAAAACAGCAGCATATATGACGCAACGAAGAGCTGTGAACGATGACGAATGAGCACATGTAGTCTGGTTCCTTGGCCCACATGACCTTTTTTAAAAATGGAATTCACTAGATCCACAGCAGCTGGGTGGGTAGTCAGACGTGAAACAAAATGGCGTGATGCGGTCGTCTTTCGCCGAACTCGGGTAAAAAGAATGGGTTTGTGAATCTGAATCGTATAGTTGACAAGCCTCCATCGGGAAATATCACATCAACTCGAGGTTTAGTTTGGGGTGTAGACATGTTTCTTGTTTAAAATCTGTCAAAATTAACCTAATTAACATAAAGAAGAGAAACGGGAAACTTCGCTGCACAAAAATTTATTTTTGCACAAAGGTTCGTGTTCATTACCTTTAGCACCCTGTTCCTATAATGAGGAAGACGAACTCCACGTTTTCAAACTACCTCCCATTTAACCCCTGAGGATCCCTTAATTTTAATCCTGGTAGCTCTAAACAGAATGACTGAGGTTTAGATAACGTTGATCATGTCGCTTAATAACCAGTGCCAGACATTTTTGAGCGCTTTTCACTGCTGGCGTGTGAGCGAACTGCAGAGTAAAGTTCTTCCTACCTCGTTAACACTGTGATGTAAGAACAGTGGTTGGTCATCGAAGTGATGTGATAAATACATCCTCCTTTAAATGACGCATTTAGAGGTTTCACTCGACATTGCTCACCTAGTGCTGCAGAACGACTTTTTCTGGTGGTCGCTATTTTTCTGGAATTCCCGCTTCGACTACACATTATTGATCTAGTTTCCTAAATCAGATCATAAAAAATCTGGAAATCGTCTAAATCTGGCCATCTTGGTGGCATCTGAAAGATTGAATGCTCCTCTTTTCATTGATATAAGCTTTATATCCATATTCATTTTAGTTAGGAAAATATCTGCGAAAGAAGGTTCTGCTACTCGATATTTTGCCGGAATTGCCACCTTGTCTGCACATTATTTGTGCCGTTCCCACCAAAGTAGGCTTCCTATAATGCATCTTGAAAGATCTGAAATTATCTTCAGAAGAATGATCTGTTGCTTGCTATTTTTCTGCAATTCCCGCTTCGACTACACATTATTGGTCTAGTTTCCGCCAAAGTTGTCTCCCTATATGGGATCATAAAAGATCTAAAAATTGTCCAAATCTGGCCACCTCAAAGGACAGATGTTCCTCTACAAAGTAATATAAATTTGATATGAATATTCGTTTTAGTTAGCAAAATAACCACGAAAGAAGACAAAAGTTCTTATCGTACTAATTTACTACTTTCTGTAATTTTCCATTTGTCTGCACTTTACTGAACGTGTTCCCACGCTTCCATATGATTCATCATAAAAGACATGAAAATTCCTCACATTTGGCCAGTTTGGTTGCATCTGAAAGGTCGCATGGTCCTCTTTCCATTGATATAAGTTTTATATCCATATTCGTTTTGGTTAAGGAAATACCTGCAAAAGAAGGCTCTGGTGCTCGCTCTTTCCGGAATTCCCACTGCACATTATTTGTGGTGTTATCTCCCAAAGTTGGCTTTCTCTATCGGATCATAAAAGATCTGAAAAATGTCCAAATCTGGCCTTGTTGGTTCCATTTGA
>NC_141792.1:5384049-5475843 GCF_054643075.1 Acanthaster planci | reverse complement strand
TTGCAGATGACAGTAGCATTAACTCATTTGGAAACTTTCTTGATCATTTTATTTTCTACGCTGAGATACAGATACCGTTCCCCGTGAGCCAAGATGCTAAGAAAACAGCCAGTGTGGCGCTAGTGCTTTATTTCAAAGATAATTCTATAACCTCTGAAAATATGGTCCTGAAACTAGTACAGTGGAACGACAAAGAGACGTTCTCTTGCAGATGACAGCAGCATTAACTCATTTGGACATTTTTTTGATCATTTTACTTTATTCGCTGAGATACCGATAGCGTTCCCAGTAAGCCGACATGCTCAGAAAACAGCCAACGTGGCTCTCACGCTAGTGCTTTATTTCAACAATAATTCCATAACTTCTAAAAATATTGTCTTGAAACTTTTACAGTGGAACGAGAAAGGAGTTCTCTTGCAGATGACAGTAGCATTAACTGATTTGAAAACTTTTTTGATCTCTTTACTTTCTTCGCTGAGATAAAAAAGATAGCGTTTCCAGTCTGCCAACTTGCTCAAAAACAGCAAGTATGGCTTTTACGTTAGTGCTTTATTTCAACGTTAATTCTATAACCTCTAAAAATATGGTCTTGAAACTTGTACAGTGGATCGAGAAAGACGTTTTCTTGCAGATGACAGTAGCAATTAACTCATTTGAAAACTTTTTGATCTTTTTACTTTCTTTGCTGAGATGCAGATAGCGTTCCCCGTGAGCGGAGATGCTAAGAAAACAGCCTGTGTGGCTCTCACGCTACTCCTTTAATTCAACGTTAATTCTCTAACCTCTAAAAATATGGTCTTGAAACTTGTACAGTGGATCGAGAAAGACGTTCTCTTGCAGATGACAGTAGCATTAACTCATTTGAAAACTTTTTTGATCTCTTTACTTTCTTCGCTGAGATAAAAAAGATAGCGTTTCCAGTCTGCCAACTTGCTCAGAAAACAGCAAGTATGGCTTTTACGCTAGGGCTTTATTTCAACGTTCATTCTATAACCTCTGATAATATGGTCTTGACACTTGTACAGTGGATCGAGAAACGGACTCACTTGCAGATGACAGTAGCATTAACTCTTTTGAAAACTCTTTGGATCATTTTATTTTCTTTGCTGAGATACTGACAGCGTTCCCAGTCTGCCAACTTGGTCAGAAAACAGCAACTATGGCTTTTACGTTAGTGCTTTATTTCAACGTTAATTCTAAAACCTCTGATAATATGGTCTTAAAATTTGTACAGCAGAACGAGAAACGAGAAAGACGTTCTCTTGCAGATGACAGTAGCATTAACTCATTTGGAAACTTTCTTGATCATTTTATTTTCTACGCTGAGATACAGATACCGTTCCCCGTGAGCCAAGATGCTAAGAAAACAGCCAGTGTGGCTCTCACGCTAGTGCTTTATTTCAAAGATAATTCTATAACCTCTGAAAATATGGTCCTGAAACTAGTACAGTGGAACGACAAAGAGACGTTCTCTTGCAGATGACATTAGCGTTAACTCTTTTGAAAACTCTTTTGATCATTTTATTTTCTTTGCTGATATACTGACAGCGTTCCCAGTCTGCCAACTTGGTCAGAAAACAGCAACTATGGCTTTTACGCTAGGGCTTTATTTCAACGTTCATTCTATAACCTCTGATAATATGGTCTTGACACTTGTACAGTGGATCGAGAAACGGACTCACTTGCAGATGACAGTAGCATTAACTCTTTTGAAAACTCTTTTGATCATTTTATTTTCTTTGCTGAGATACTGACAGCGTTCCCAGTCTGCCAACTTGGTCAGAAAACAGCAACTATGGCTTTTACGTTAGTGCTTTATTTCAACGTTAATTCTAAAACCTCTGATAATATGGTCTTAAAATTTGTACAGCAGAACGAGAAAGACGTTCTCTTGCAGATGACGTAGCATTAACTCATTTGGAAACTTTCTTGATCATTTTATTTTCTACGCTGAGATACAGATACCGTTCCCCGTGAGCCAAGATGCTAAGAAAACAGCCAGTGTGGCTCTCACGCTAGTGCTTTATTTCAAAGATAATTCTATAACCTCTGAAAATATGGTCCTGAAACTAGTACAGTGGAACGACAAAGAGACGTTCTCTTGCAGATGACAGCAGCATTAACTCATTTGGACATTTTTTTGATCATTTTACTTTATTCGCTGAGATACCGATAGCGTTCCCAGTAAGCCGACATGCTCAGAAAACAGCCAACGTGGCTCTCAGGCTAGTGCTTTATTTCAACAATAATTCCATAACTTCTAAAAATATTGTCTTGAAACTTTTACAGTGGAACAAGAAAGGAGTTCTCTTGCAGATGACAGTAGCATTAACTCATTTGAAAACTTTTTTGATCTCTTTACTTTCTTCGCTGAGATAAAAAAGATAGCGTTTCCAGTCTGCCAACTTGCTCAAAAAAAGCAAGTATGGCTTTTTACGTTAGTGCTTTATTTCAACGTTAATTCTATAACCTCTAAAAATATGGTCTTGAAACTTGTACAGTGGATCGAGAAAGACGTTTTCTTGCAGATGACAGTAGCATTAACTCATTTGAAAACTTTTTGATCTTTTTACTTTCTATGCTGAGATGCAGATAGCGTTCCCCGTGAGCGGAGATGCTAAGAAAACAGCCTGTGTGGCTCTCACGCTACTCCTTTAATTCAACGTTAATTCTCTAACCTCTAAAAATATGGTCTTGAAACTTGTACAGTGGACCGAGAAAGACGTTCTCTTGCAGATGACAGTAGCATTAACTCATTTGAAAACTTTTTTGATCTCTTTACTTTCTTCGCTGAGATAAAAAAGACAGCGTTCCCAGTCTGCCAACTTGGTCAGAAAACAGCAAGTATATATTACGTTAGTGCTTTATTTCAACGTTAATTCTACAACCTCTGATAATATGGTCTTAAAATTTGTACAGCAGAACGAGAAAGACGTTCTCTTGCAGATGACAGTAGCATTAACTCATTTGGAAACTTTCTTGATCATTTTATTTTCTACGCTGAGATACAGATACCGTTCCCCGTGAGCCAAGATGCTAAGAAAACAGCCAGTGTGGCGCTAGTGCTTTATTTCAAAGATAATTCTATAACCTCTGAAAATATGGTCCTGAAACTAGTACAGTGGAACGACAAAGAGACGTTCTCTTGCAGATGACAGCAGCATTAACTCATTTGGACATTTTTTTGATCATTTTACTTTATTCGCTGAGATACCGATAGCGTTCCCAGTAAGCCGACATGCTCAGAAAACAGCCAACGTGGCTCTCAGGCTAGTGCTTTATTTCAACAATAATTCCATAACTTCTAAAAATATTGTCTTGAAACTTTTACAGTGGAACGAGAAAGGAGTTCTCTTGCAGATGACAGTAGCATTAACTGATTTGAAAACTTTTTTGATCTCTTTACTTTCTTCGCAGAGATAAAAAAGATAGCGTTTCCAGTCTGCCAACTTGCTCAGAAAACAGCAAGTATGGCTTTTACGTTAGGGCTTTATTTCAACGTTCATTCTATAACCTCTGATAATATGGTCTTGACACTTGTACAGTGGATCGAGAAACGGACTCACTTGCAGATGACAGTAGCATTAACTCTTTTGAAAACTCTTTGGATCATTTTATTTTCTTTTCTGAGATACTGACAGCGTTCCCAGTCTGCCAACTTGGTCAGAAAACAGCAACTATGGCTTTTACGTTAGTGCTTTATTTCAACGTTAATTCTAAAACCTCTGATAATATGGTCTTAAAAATTTGTACAGCAGAACGAGAAAGACGTTCTCTTGCAGATGACAGTAGCATTAACTCATTTGGAAACTTTCTTGATCATTTTATTTTCTACGCTGAGATACAGATACCGTTCCCCGTGAGCCAAGATGCTAAGAAAACAGCCAGTGTGGCTCTCACGCTAGTGCTTTATTTCAAAGATAATTCTATAACCTCTGAAAATATGGTCCTGAAACTAGTACAGTGGAACGACAAAGAGACGTTCTCTTGCAGATGACAGCAGCATTAACTCATTTGGACATTTTTTTGATCATTTTTCTTTATTCGCTGAGATACCGATAGCGTTCCCAGTAAGCCGACATGCTCAGAAAACAGCCAACGTGGCTCTCAGGCTAGTGCTTTATTTCAACAATAATTCCATATCTTCTAAAAATATTGTCTTGAAACTTTTACAGTGGAACAAGAAAGGAGTTCTCTTGCAGATGACAGTAGCATTAACTGATTTGAAAACTTTTTTGATCTCTTTACTTTCTTCGCTGAGATAAAAAAGATAGCGTTTCCAGTCTGCCAACTTGCTCAAAAACAGCAAGTATGGCTTTTACGTTAGTGCTTTATTTCAACGTTAATTCTATAACCTCTAAAAATATGGTCTTCACACTTGTACAGTGGATCGAGAAAGACGTTTTCTTGCAGATGACAGTAGCATTAACTCATTTGAAAACTTTTTGATCTTTTTACTTTCTATGCTGAGATGCAGATAGCGTTCCCCGTGAGCGGAGATGCTAAGAAAACAGCCTGTGTGGCTCTCACGCTACTCCTTTAATTCAACGTTAATTCTCTAACCTCTAAAAATATGGTCTTGAAACTTGTACAGTGGACCGAGAAAGACGTTCTCTTGCAGATGACAGTAGCATTAACTCATTTGAAAACTTTTTTGATCTCTTTACTTTCTTCGCTGAGATAAAAAAGATAGCATTTCCAGTCAGCCAACTTGCTCAGAAAACAGCAAGTATATATTACGTTAGTGCTTTATTTCAACGTTCATTCTATAACCTCTGATAATATGGTCTTGACACTTGTACAGTGGATCGAGAAAGACGTTCTCTTGCAGATGACAGTAGCATTAACTCATTTGGAAACTTTCTTGATCATTTTATTTTCTACGCTGAGATACAGATACCGTTCCCCGTGAGCCAAGATGCTAAGAAAACAGCCAGTGTGGCTCTCACGCTAGTGCTTTATTTCAAAGATAATTCTATAACCTCTGAAAATATGGTCCTGAAACTAGTACAGTGGAACGACAAAGAGACGTTCTCTTGCAGATGACAGCAGCATTAACTCATTTGGACATTTTTTTGATCATTTTACTTTATTCGCTGAGATACCGATAGCGTTCCCAGTAAGCCGACATGCTCAGAAAACAGCAAACGTGGCTTTCAGGCTAGTGCTTTATTTCAACAATAATTCCATAACTTCTAAAAATATTGTCTTGAAACTTTTACAGTGGAACGAGAAAGGAGTTCTCTTGCAGATGACAGTAGCATTAACTGGTTTGAAACCTTTTTTGATCTCTTTACTTCCTTCGCTGAGATAAAAAAGATAGCGTTTCCAGTCTGCCAACTTGCTCAAAAACAGCAAGTATGGCTTTTACGTTAGTGCTTTATTTCAACGTTAATTCTATAACCTCTAAAAATATGGTCTTGAAACTTGTACAGTGGATCGAGAAAGACGTTTTCTTCCAGATGACAGTAGCATTAACTCATTTGAAAACTTTTTGATCTTTTTACTTTCTTTGCTGAGATGCAGATAACGTTCCCCGTGAGGGGAGATGCTAAGAAAACAGCCTGTGTGGCTCTCACGCTACTCCTTTAATTCAACGTTAATTCTCTAACCTCTAAAAATATGGTCTTGAAACTTGTACAGTGGATCGAGAAAGACGTTCTCTTGCAGATTGACAGTAGCATTAACTCATTTGAAAACTTTTTTGATCTCTTTACTTTCTTCGCTGAGATAAAAAAGATAGCGTTTCCAGTCTGCCAACTTGCTCAGAAAACAGCAAGTATGGCTTTTACGCTAGGGCTTTATTTCAACGTTTATTCTATAACCTCTGATAATATGGTCTTGAAACTTGTACAGTGGATCGAGAAACGGACTCACTTGCAGATGACAGTAGCATTAACTCTTTTGAAAACTCTTTTGATCATTTTATTTTCTTTGCTGAGATACTGACAGCGTTCCCAGTCTGCCAACTTGGTCAGAAAACAGCAACTATGGCTTTTACGTGAGTGCTTTATTTCAACGTTAATTCTATAACCTCTAATAATATGGTCTTAAAATTTGTACAGCAGAACGAGAAAGACGTTCTCTTGCAGATGACAGTAGCATTAACTCATTTGGAAACTTTCTTGATCATTTTATTTTCTACGCTGAGATACAGATACCGTTCCCCGTGAGCCAAGATGCTAAGAAAACAGCCAGTGTGGCTCTCACGCTAGTGCTTTATTTCAAGTGTGTGGCTCTCACGCTACTCCTTTAATTCAACGTTAATTCTCTAACCTCTAAAAATATGGTCTTGAAACTTGTACAGTGGACCGAGAAAGACGTTCTCTTGCAGATGACAGTAGCATTAACTCATTTGAAAACTTTTTGATCTTTTTACTTTCTTTGCTGAGATGCAGATAGCGTTCCCCGTGAGCGGAGATGCTAAGAAAACAGCCTGTGTGGCTCTCACGCTACTCCTTTAATTCAACGTTAATTCTATAACCTCTGAAAATATGGTCCTGAAACTAGTACAGTGGAACGACAAAGAGACGTTCTCTTGCAGATGACAGCAGCATTAACTCATTTGGACATTTTTTTGATCATTTTACTTTATTCGCTGAGATACCGATAGCGTTTCCCCAGTAAGCCAACATGCTCAGAAACAGCCAACGTGGCTCTCACGCTAGTGCTTTATTTCAACAATAATTCCATAACTTCTAAAAATATTGTCTTGAAACTTTTACAGTGGAACAAGAAAGGAGTTCTCTTGCAGATGGACAGTAGCATTAACTGATTTGAAAACTTTTTTTGATCTCTTTACTTTTTTCTCTGAGATAAAAAAGATAGCGTTTCCAGTCTGCCAACTTGCTCAAAAACAGCAAGTATGGCTTTTACGTTAGTGCTTTATTTCAACGTTAATTCTAATAACCTCTAAAAATATGGTCTTGAAAACTTGTACAGTGGATCGAGAAAGACCGTTCTCTTGCAGGATGACAGTAGCATTAACTCATTTGAAAACTTTTTGATCTTTTTACTTTCTTTGCTGAGATGCAGATAGCGTTCCCCGTGAGCGGAGATGCTAAGAAAACAGCCTGTGTGGCTCTCACGCTACTCCTTTAATTCAACGTTAATTCTCTAACCTCTAAAAATATGGTCGTTGAAACTTGTACAGTGGACCGAGAAAGGACGTTCTCTTGCAGATGACAGTAGCATTAACTCATTTGAAACTTTCTTGATCATTTTATTTTCTACGCTGAGATACAGATACCGTCCCCGTGAGCCAAGATGCTAAGAAAACAGCCAGTGTGGCGCTAGTGCTTTATTCAAAGATAATTCCTATAACCTCTGAAAATATGGTCCTGAAACTAGTACAGTGGAACGACAAAGAGACGTTCTCTTGCAGATGACAGCAGCATTAACTCATTTGGACATTTTTTTGATCATTTTACTTTATTCGCTGAGATACCGATAGCGTTCCCAGTAAGCCAACATGCTCAGAAAACAGCCAACGTGGCTCTCACGCTAGTGCTTTATTTCAACAATAATTCCATAACTTCTAAAAATATTGTCTTGAAACTTTTACAGTGGAACAAGAAAGGAGTTCTCTTGCAGATGACAGTAGCATTAACTGATTTGAAAACTTTTTTGATCTCTTTACTTTCTTCTCTGAGATAAAAAAGATAGCGTTTCCAGTCTGCCAACTTGCTCAAAAACAGCAAGTATGGCTTTTACGTTAGTGCTTTATTTCAACGTTAATTCTATAACCTCTAAAAATATGGTCTTGAAACTTGTACAGTGGATCGAGAAAGACGTTCTCTTGCAGATGACAGTAGCATTAACTCATTTTGAAAACTTTTTGATCTTTTACTTTCTTTGCTGAGATGCAGATAGCGTTCCCCGTGAGCGGAGATGCTAAGAAAACAGCCTGTGTGGCTCTCACGCTACCTCCTTTAATTCAACGTTAATTCTCTAACCTCTAAAAATATGGTCTTGAAACTTGTACAGTGGACCGAGAAAGACGTTCTCTTGCAGATGACAGTAGCATTAACTCATTTGGAAACTTTCTTGATCATTTTATTTTCTACGCTGAGATACAGATACCGTTCCCCGTGAGCCAAGATGCTACGAAACCAGCCTGTGTGGCTCTCACTTTATTTTACTTTATTCGCTGAGATACCGATAGCGTTCCCAGTAAGCCAACATGCTCAGAAAACAGCCAACGTGGCTCTCACGCTAGTGCTTTATTTCAACAATAATTCCATAACTTCTAAAAATATTGTCTTGAAACATTTACAGTGGAACGAGAAAGGAGTTCTCTCTGCAGATGGACAGTAGCATTCACTGGTTTGAAAACTTTTTTGATGTGTTTACTTTCTTCGCTGAGATAAAAAAGATAGCGTTTCCAGTCTGCCAACTTGCTCAAAAACAGCAAGTATGGCTTTTACGTGAGTGCTTTATTTCAACGTTAATTCTATAACCTCTAAAAATATGGTCTTGAAACTTGTACAGTGGATCGAGAAAGACGTTTTTTTGCAGATGACAGTAGCATTAACTCATTTGAAAACTTTTTGATCTTTTTACTTTCTTTGCTGAGATGCAGATAGCGTTCCCCGTGAGCGGAGATGCTAAGAAAACAGCCTGTGTGGCTCTCAAGCTACTCCTTTAATTCAACGTTAATTCTCTAACCTCTAAAAATATGGTCTTGAAACTTTTACAGTGGAACGAGAAAGGAGTTCTCTTGCAGATGACAGTAGCATTAACTGGTTTGAAAACTTTTTTGATCTCTTTACTTTCTTCGCTGAGATAAAAAAGATAGCGTTTCCAGTCTGCCAACTTGCTCAGAAAACAGCTAGTATGGGTTTTACGTTAGGGCTTTATTTCAACGTTCATTCTATAACCTCTGATAATATGGTCTTGACACTTGTACAGTGGATCGAGAAACGGACTCACTTGCAGATGACAGGTAGCATTAACTCTTTTGAAAACTCTTTTGATCATTTTATTTTCTTTGCTGAGATACTGACAGCGTTCCCAGTCTGCCAACTTGGTCAGAAAACAGCAAGTATGGCTTTTACGTGAGTGCTTTATTTCAACGTTAATTCTATAACCTCTGATAATATGGTCTTAAAATTTGTACAGTGGAACGAGAAAGACGTTCTCTTGCAGATGACAGTAGCATTAACTCATTTAAAAAACTTTTTGATCTTTTTACTTTCTTTGCTGAGATGCAGATAGCGTTCCCCGTGAGCGGAGATGCTAAGAAAACAGCCTGTGTGGCTCTCAACGCTACTCCCTTTAATTCAACGTTAATCCTCTACCCCCTAAAAATATGGTCCTGAAACTAGTACAGTGGAACAACAAAGAGACGTTCTCTTGCAGATGACAGCAGCATTAACATCAATTTGGACATTTTTTTGATCATTTTACTTTATTCGCTGAGATTACCGATAGCGTTCCCAGTAAGCCCAACATGCTCAGAAAACAGCCAACGTGGCTCTCAGGCTAGTGCTTTATTTCAACAATAATTCCATAACTTCTAAAAATATTGTCTTGAAACTTTACAGTGGAACAAGAAAGGAGTCTCTTGCAGATGACAGTAGCATTAACTGATTTGAAAACTTTTTTGATCTCTTTACTTTCTTCTCTGAGATAAAAAAGATAGCGTTTCCAGTCTGCCTACTTGCTCAAAAACAGCAAGTATGGCTTTTACGTTAGTGCTTTATTTCAACGTTAATTCTATAACCTCTAAAAATATGGTCTTGAAACTTGTACAGTGGATCGAGAAAGACGTTCTCTTGCAGATGACAGTAGCATTACCTCATTTGAAAACTTTTTGATCTTTTTACTTTCTTTGCTGAGATGCAGATAGCGTTCCCCGTGAGCGGAGATGCTAAGAAAACAGCCTGTGTGGCTCTCAAGCTACTCCTTTAATTCAACGTTAATTCTCTAACCTCTAAAAATATGGTCTTGAAACTTTTACAGTGGAACGAGAAAGGAGTTCTCTTGCAGATGACAGTAGCATTAACTGGTTTGAAAACTTTTTTGATTTCTTTACTTTCTTCGCTGAGATAAAAAAGATAGCGTTTCCAGTCTGCCAACTTGCTCAGAAAAACAGCTAGTATGGGTTTTACGTTAGGGCTTTATTTCAACGTTCATTCTATAACCTCTGATAATATGGTCTTGACACTTGTACAGTGGATCGAGAAACGGACTCACTTGCAGATGACAGGTAGCATTAACTCTTTTGAAAACTCTTTTGATCATTTTTTTTTTCTTTGCTGAGATACTGACGGCGTTCCCAGTCTGCCAACTTGGTCAGAAAACAGCAAGTATGGCTTTTTACGTTAGTGCTTTATTTCAACGTTAATTCTAAACCTCTGATAATATGGTCTTAAAATTTGTACAGTGGACCGAGAAAGACGTTCTCTTGCAGATGACAGTAGCATTAACTCATTTAAAAAACTTTTTGATCTTTTTACTTTCTTTGCTGAGATGCAGATAGCGTTCCCCGTGAGCGGAGATGTTAAGAAAACAGCCTGTGTGGCTCTCACGCTACTCCTTTAATTCAACGTTAATTCTCTAACCTCTAAAAATATGGTCCTGAAACTAGTACAGTGGAACGACAAAGAGACGTTCTCTTGCAGATGACAGCAGCATTAACTCATTTGGACATTTTTTTGATCATTTTACTTTATTCGCTGAGATACCGATAGCGTTCCCAGTAAGCCGACATGCTCAGAAAACAGCCAACGTGGCTCTCACGCTAGTGCTTTATTTCAACAATAATTCCATAACTTCTAAAAATATTGTCTTGAAACTTGTACAGTGGAACGAGAAAGGAGTTCTCTTGCAGATGACAGTAGCATTAACTGATTTTAAAAACTTTTTTGATCTCTTTACTTTCTTCGCTGAGATAAAAAAGATAGCGTTTCCAGTCTGCCAACTTGCTCAGAAAACAGCAAGTATGGCTTTTACGTTAGTGCTTTATTTCAACGTTAATTCTAAAACCTCTGATAATATGGTCTTAAAATTTGTACAGCGGAACGAGAAAGAGACGTTCTCTTGCAGATGACAGTAGCATTAACTCATTTGAAAACTTTTTGATCTTTTTACTTTCTTTGCTGAGATGCAGATAGCGTTCCCCGTGAGCGGAGATGCTAAGAAAACAGCCTGTGTGGCTCTCACTCTACTCCTTTAATTCAACGTTAATTCCATAATTTCTAAAAATATGGTCTTGAAACTTGTACAGTGGATCGAGAAAGACGTTCTCTTGCAGATGACAGTAGCATTACCTCTTTTGGAAACTTTCTTGATCATTTTATTTTCTACGCTGAGATACAGATACCGTTCCCCGTGAGCCAAGATGCTAAGAAAACAGCCAGTGTGGCGCTAGTGCTTTATTTCAAAGATAATTCTATAACCTCTGAAAATATGGTCCTGAAACTAGTACAGTGGAACGACAAAGAGACGTTTCTCTTGCAGATGACAGCAGCATTAACTCATTTGGACATTTTTTTGATCATTTTACTTTATTTGCTGAGATACCGATAGCGTTCCCAAGTAAGCCAACATGCTCAGAAAACAGCCAACGTGGCTCTCACGCTAGTGCTTTATTTCAACAATAATTCCCATAACTTCTAAAAATATTGTCTTGAAACTTTTACAGTGGAACAAGAAAGGAGTTCTCTTGCAGATGACAGTAGCATTAACTGATTTGAAAACTTTTTTGATCTCTTTACTTTCTTCTCTGAGATAAAAAAGATAGCGTTTCCAGTCTGCCAACTTGCTCAAAAACAGCAAGTATGGCTTTTACGTTAGTGCTTTATTTCAACGTTAATTCTATAACCTCTAAAAATATGGTCTTGAAACTTGTACAGTGGATCGAGAAAGACGTTCTCTTGCAGATGACAGTAGCATTAACTCATTTGAAAACTTTTTGATCTTTTTACTTTCTTTGCTGAGATGCAGATAGCGTTCCCCGTGAGCGGAGATGCTAAGAAAACAGCCTGTGTGGCTCTCACGCTACTCCTTTAATTCAACGTTAATTCTCTAACCTCTAAAAATATGGTCTTGAAACTTGTACAGTGGACCGAGAAAGACGTTCTCTTGCAGATGACAGTAGCATTAACTCATTTGGAAACTTTCTTGATCATTTTATTTTCTACGCTGAGATACAGATACCGTTCCCCGTGAGCCAAGATGCTAAGAAAACAGCCTGTGTGGCTCTCACTTTATTTTACTTTATTCGCTGAGATACCGATAGCGTTCCCAGTAAGCCAACATGCTCAGAAAACAGCCAACGTGGCTCTCACGCTAGTGCTTTATTTCAACAATAATTCCATAACTTCTAAAAATATTGTCTTGAAACATTTACAGTGGAACGAGAAAGGAGTTCTCTTGCAGATGACAGTAGCATTAACTGGTTTGAAAACTTTTTTGATCTCTTTACTTTCTTCGCTGAGATAAAAAAGATAGCGTTTCCAGTCTGCCAACTTGCTCAAAAACAGCAAGTATGGCTTTTACGTGAGTGCTTTATTTCAACGTTAATTCTATAACCTCTAAAAATATGGTCTTGAAACTTGTACAGTGGATCGAGAAAGACGTTTTTTTGCAGATGACAGTAGCATTAACTCATTTGAAAACTTTTTGATCTTTTTTACTTTCTTTGCTGAGATGCAGATAGCGTTCCCCGTGAGGGGAGATGTTAAGAAAACAGCCTGTGTGGCTCTCACGCTACTCCTTTAATTCAACGTTAATTCTCTAACCTCTAAAAATATGGTCTTGAAACTTTTACAGTGGAACGAGAAAGGAGTTCTCTTGCAGATGACAGTAGCATTAACTGGTTTGAAAACTTTTTTGATCTCTTTACTTTCTTCGCTGAGATAAAAAAGATAGCGTTTCCAGTCTGCCAACTTGCTCAGAAAACAGCAAGTATGGCTTTTACGTTAGGGCTTTATTTCAACGTTCATTCTATAACCTCTGATAATATGGTCTTGACACTTGTACAGGTGGATCGAGAAACGGACTCACTTGCAGATGACAGGTAGCATTAACTCTTTTGAAAACTCTTTTGATCATTTATTTTCTTTGCTGAGATACTGACAGCGTTCCCAGTCTGCCAACTTGGTCAGAAAACAGCAAGTATGGCTTTTACGTGAGTGCTTTATTTCAACGTTAATTCTATAACCTCTGATAATATGGTCTTAAAAATTTGTACAGTGGAACGAGAAAGACGTTCTCTTGCAGATGACAGTAGCATTAACTCATTCTAAAAAACTTTTTGATCTTTTTACTTTCTTTGCTGAGATGCAGATAGCGTTCCCCGTGAGCGGAGATGGTAAGAAAACAGCCTGTGTGGCTCTCACGCTACTCCTTTAATTCAACGTTAATTCTCTAACCTCTAAAAATATGGTCTTGAAACTAGTACTGTGGAATTACAAAGAGACGTTCTCTTGCAGATGACAGCAGCATTAACTCATTTGGACATTTTTTTGATCATTTTACTTTATTCGCTGAGATACCGATAGCGTTCCCAGTAAGCCAACATGCTCAGAAAACAGCCAACGTGGCTCTCAGGCTAGTGCTTTATTTCAACAATAATTCCATAACTTCTAAAAATATTGTCTTGAAACTTTTACAGTGGAACAAGAAAGGAGTTCTCTTGCAGATGACAGTAGCATTAACTGATTTGAAAACTTTTTTGATCTCTTTACTTTCTTCTCTGAGATAAAAAAGATAGCGTTTCCAGTCTGCCTACTTGCTCAAAAACAGCAAGTATGGCTTTTACGTTAGTGCTTTATTTCAACGTTAATTCTATAACCTCTAAAAATATGGTCTTGAAACTTGTACAGTGGATCGAGAAAGACGTTCTCTTGCAGATGACAGTAGCATTAACTCATTTGAAAACTTTTTGATCTTTTTACTTTCTTTGCTGAGATGCAGATAGCGTTCCCCGTGAGCGGAGATGCTAAGAAAACAGCCTGTGTGGCTCTCAAGCTACTCCTTTAATTCAACGTTAATTCTCTAACCTCTAAAAATATGGTCTTGAAACTTTTACAGTGGAACGAGAAAGGAGTTCTCTTGCAGATGACAGTAGCATTAACTGGTTTGAAAACTTTTTTGATCTCTTTACTTTCTTCGCTGAGATAAAAAAGATCGCGTTTCCAGTCTGCCAACTTGCTCAGAAAACAGCTAGTATGGGTTTTACGTTAGGGCTTATTTCAACGTTCATTCTATAACCTCTGATATATGGTCTTTGACACTTGTACAGTGGATCGAGAAACGGACTCCACTTGCAGATGACAGGTAGCATTAACTCTTTTGAAAACTCTTTTGATCATTTTATTTTCCTTTGCTGAGATACTGACGGCGTTCCCAGTCTGCCAACTTGGTCAGAAAACAGCAAGTATGGCTTTTTACGTTAGTGCTTTATTTCAACGTTAATTCTAAACCTCTGATAATATGGTCTTAAAAATTTGTACAGTGGACCGAGAAAGACGTTCTCTTGCAGATGACAGTAGCATTAACTCATTTAAAAAACTTTTTGATCTTTTTACTTTCTTTGCTGAGATGCAGATAGCGTTCCCCGTGAGCGGAGATGTTAAGAAAACAGCCTGTGTGGCTCTCACGCTACTCCTTTAATTCAACGTTAATTCTCTAACCTCTAAAAATATGGTCCTGAAACTAGTACAGTGGAACGACAAAGAGACGTTCTCTTGCAGATGACAGCAGCATTAACTCATTTGGACATTTTTTTGATCATTTTACTTTATTCGCTGAGATACCGATAGCGTTCCCAGTAAGCCAACATGCTTAGAAAACAGCCAACGTGGCGCTAGTGCTTTATTTCAAAGATAATTCTATAACCTCTGAAAATATGGTCCTGAAACTAGTACAGTGGAACGACAAAGAGACGTTCTCTTGCAGATGACAGCAGCATTAACTCATTTGGACATTTTTTTGATCATTTTACTTTATTCGCTGAGATACCGATAGCGTTCCAAGTAAGCCAACATGCTCAGAAAACAGCCAACGTGGCTCTCACGCTAGTGCTTTATTTCAACAATAATTCCATAACTTCTAAAAATATTGTCTTGAAACTTTTACAGTGGAACAAGAAAGGAGTTCTCTTGCAGATGACAGTAGCATTAACTGATTTGAAAACTTTTTTGATCTCTTTACTTTCTTCTCTGAGATAAAAAAGATAGCGTTTCCAGTCTGCCAACTTGCTCAAAAACAGCAAGTATGGCTTTTACGTTAGGGCTTTATTTCAACGTTAATTCTATAACCCTCTAAAAATATTGTCTTGAAACTTGTACAGTGGATCGAGAAAGGAGTTCTCTTGCAGATGACAGTAGCATTAACTCTTTTGAAAACTTTTTGATCTTTTTACTTTCTTTGCTGAGATGCAGATAGCGTTCCCCGTGAGCGGAGATGCTAAGAAAAACAGCCTGTGTGGCTCTCACGCTACTCCTTTAATTCAACGTTAATTCTCTAACCTCTAAAAATATGGTCTTGAAACTTGTACAGTGGACCGAGAAAGACGTTCTCTTGCAGATGACAGTAGCATTAACTCATTTGGAAACTTTCTTGATCATATTATTTTCTACGCTGAGATACAGATACCGTTCCCCGTGAGCCAAGATGCTAAGAAACAGCCAGTGTGGCTCTCACGCTAGCTGCTTATTTCAAGATAATTCTATAACCTCTGAAAATATGGTCCTGAAACTAGTACAGTGGAACGACAAAGAGACGTTCTCTTGCAGATGACAGGCAGCATTAACTCATTTGGTCATTTTTTTGCTCATTTTACTTTCTTCCCTGAGATCCCGATCGCGTTCCCAGTACGCCAACATGCTTAGAAACCAGCCAACGTGGCTCTCAGGCTAGTGCTTTATTTCAACAATAATTCCATAACTTCTAAAATATTGTCTTGAAACTTTTAACAGTGGAACGAGAAAGAGTTCTCTTGCAGATGACAGTAGCATTAACTGGTTTGAAAACTTTTTTGATCTCTTTACTTTCTTCGCTGAGATAAAAAAGATAGCGTTTCCAGTCTGCCAACTTGCTCAAAAAAAGCAAGTATGGCTTTTACGTTAGTGCTTTATTTCAACGTTAATTCTATAACCTCTAAAAATATGGTCTTGAAACTTGTACAGTGGATCGACAAAGACGTCTCTTGCAGATGACAGTAGCATTAACTCATTTGAAAACTTTTTGATCTTTTTACTTTCTTTGCTGAGATGCAGATAGCGTTCCCCGTGAGCGGAGATGCTAAGAAAACAGCCTGTGTGGCTCTCACGCTACTCCTTTAATTCAACGTTAATTCTCTAACCTCTAAAAATATGGTCTTGAAACTTGTACAGTGGACCGAGAAAGACGTTCTCTTGCAGATGACAGTAGCATAACTCATTTGGAAACTTCTTGATCATTTTATTTCTACGCTGAGATACAGATACCGTTCCCCGTGAGCCAAGATGCTAAGAAAACAGCCAGTGTGGCGCTAGTGCTTTATTTCAAAGATAATTCTATAACCTCTGAAAATATGGTCCTGAAACTAGTACAGTGGAACGACAAAGAGACGTTCTCTTGCAGATGACAGCAGCATTAACTCATTTGGACATTTTTTTGATCATTTTACTTTATTCGCTGAGATACCGATAGCGTTCCCAGTAAGCCAACATGCTCAGAAAACAGCCAACGTGGCTCTCACGCTAGTGCTTTATTTCAACAATAATTCCATAACTTCTAAAAATATTGTCTTGAAACTTTTACAGTGGAACAAGAAAGGAGTTCTCTTGCAGATGACAGTAGCATTAACTGATTTGAAAACTTTTTTGATCTCTTTACTTTCTTCTCTGAGATAAAAAAGATAGCGTTTCCAGTCTGCCAACTTGCTCAAAAACAGCAAGTATGGCTTTTACGTTAGTGCTTTATTTCAACGTTAATTCTATAACCTCTAAAAATATGGTCTTGAAACTTGTACAGTGGATCGAGAAAGACGTTCTCTTGCAGATGACAGTAGCATTAACTCATTTGAAAACTTTTTGATCTTTTTACTTTCTTTGCTGAGATGCAGATAGCGTTCCCCGTGAGCGGAGATGCTAAGAAAACAGCCTGTGTGGCTCTCACGCTACTCCTTTAATTCAACGTTAATTCTCTAACCTCTAAAAATATGGTCTTGAAACTTGTACAGTGGAACGACAAAGAGACGTTCTCTTGCAGATGACAGCAGCATTAACTCATTTGGACATTTTTTTGATCATTTTACTTTATTCGCTGAGATACCGATAGCGTTCCCAGTAAGCCGACATGCTTAGAAAACAGCCAACGTGGCTCTCAGGCTAGTGCTTTATTTCAACAATAATTCCATAACTTCTAAAAATATTGTCTTGAAACTTTTACAGTGGAACGAGAAAGGAGTTCTCTTGCAGATGACAGTAGCATTAACTGGTTTGAAAACTTTTTTGATCTCTTTACTTTCTTCGCTGAGATAAAAAAGATAGCGTTTCCAGTCTGCCAACTTGCTCAAAAACAGCAAGTATGGCTTTTACGTTAGTGCTTTATTTCAACGTTAATTCTATAACCTCTAAAAATATGGTCTTGAAACTTGTACAGTGGATCGAGAAAGACGTTCTCTTGCAGATGACAGTAGCATTAACTCATTTGAAAACTTTTTGATCTTTTTACTTTCTTTGCTGAGATGCAGATAGCGTTCCCCGTGAGCGGAGATGCTAAGAAAACAGCCTGTGTGGCTCTCACGCTACTCCTTTAATTCAACGTTAATTCTCTAACCTCTAAAAATATGGTCTTGAAACTTGTACAGTGGAACGACAAAGAGACGTTCTCTTGCAGATGACAGCAGCATTAACTCATTTGGACATTTTTTTGATCATTTTACTTTATTCGTCGTTCCCAGTAAGCCAACATGCTTAGAAAACAGCCAACGTGGCTCTCAGGCTAGTGCTTTATTTCAACAATAATTCCATAACTTCTAAAAAATATTGTCTTGAAACTTTTACAGTGGAACGAGAAAGGAGTTCTCTTGCAGATGACAGTAGCATTAACTGGTTTGAAAACTTTTTTGATCTCTTTACTTTCTTCGCTGAGATAAAAAAGATAGCGTTTCCAGTCTGCCAACTTGCTCAAAAACAGCAAGTATGGCTTTTACGTTAGTGCTTTATTTCAACGTTAATTCTATAACCTCTAAAAATATGGTCTTGAAACTTGTACAGTGGATCGAGAAAGACGTTTTCTTGCAGATGACAGTAGCATTAACTCATTTGAAAACTTTTTGATCTTTTTACTTTTTTTGCTGAGATGCAGATAGCGTTCCCCGTGAGCAGAGATGCTAAGAAAACAGCCTGTGTGGCTCTCACGCTACTCCTTTAATTCAACGTTAATTCTCTAACCTCTAAAAATATGGTCTTGAAACTTGTACAGTGGACCGAGAAAGGAGTTCTCTTGCAGATGACAGTAGCATTAACTCATTTGAAAACTTTTTTGATCTCTTTACTTTCTTCGCTGAGATAAAAAAGATAGCGTTTCCAGTCTGCCAACTTGCTCAAAAACAGCAAGTATGGCTTTTACGTTAGTGCTTTATTTCAACGTTAATTCTATAACCTCTAAAAATATGGTCTTGAAACTTGTACAGTGGATCGAGAAAGACGTTTTCTTGCAGATGACAGTAGCATTAACTCATTTGAAAACTTTTTGATCTTTTTACTTTCTTTGCTGAGTTGCAGATAGCGTTCCCCGTGAGCGGAGATGCTAAGAAAAACAGCCTGTGTGGCTCTCACGCTACTCCTTTAATTCAACGTTAATTCTCTAACCTCTAAAAAATATGGTCTTGAAACTTGTGCAGTGGACCGAGAAAGACGTTCTCTTGCAGAAGACAGTAGCATTAACTCATTTGGAAACTTTTTTGATCATTTTATTTCTTCGCTGAGATACAGATACCGTTCCCCGTGAGCCAAGATGCTAAGAAAACAGCCAGTGTGGCTCTCACGCTAGTGCTTTACTTCAAAGATAATTCTATAACCTCTAAAAATATGGTCTTGAAACTTGTACAGTGGACCGAGAAAGACGTTCTCTTGCAGATGACAGTAGCATTAACTGGTTTGAAAACTTTTTTGATCTCTTTACTTTCTTCGCTGAGATAAAAAAGATAGCGTTTCCAGTCTGCCAACTTGCTCAGAAAACAGCAAGTATGGCTTTTACGTTAGGGCTTTATTTCAACGTTCATTCTATAACCTCTGATAATATGGTCTTGACACTTGTACAGTGGATCGAGAAACGGACTCACTTGCAGATGACAGGTAGCATTAACTCTTTTGAAAACTCTTTTGATCATTTTATTTTCTTTGCTGAGATACTGACGGCGTTCCCAGTCTGCCAAACTTGGTCAGAAAACAGCAAGTATGGCTTTTTACGTTAGTGCTTTATTTCAACGTTAATTCTAAACACCTCTGATAATATGGTCCTTAAAATTTTGTACAGTGGACCGAGAAAGACGTTCTCTTGCAGATGACAGTAGCATTAACTCATTTAAAAAACTTTTTGATCTTTTTACTTTCTTTGCTGAGATGCAGATAGCGTTCCCCGTGAGCGAGATGCTAAGAAAACAGCCTGTGTGGCTCTCACGCTACTCCTTTAATTCAACGTTAATTCTCTAACCTCTAAAAATATGGTCCTGAAACTAGTACAGTGGAACGACAAAGAGACGTTCTCTTGCAGATGACAGCAGCATTAACTCATTTGGACATTTTTTTGATCATTTTACTTTATTCGCTGAGATACCGATAGCGTTCCCAGTAAGCCAACATGCTTAGAAAACAGCCAACGTGGCTCTCAGGCTAGTGCTTTATTTCAACAATAATTCCATAACTTCTAAAAAATATTGTCTTGAAACTTTTACAGTGGATCGAGAAAGACGTTCTCTTGCAGATGACAGTAGCATTAACTGATTTGAAAACTTTTTTGATCTCTTTACTTTCTTCGCTGAGATAAAAAAGATAGCGTTTCCAGTCTGCCAACTTGCTCAGAAAACAGCAAGTATGGCTTTTACGTTAGGGCTTTATTTCAACGTTCATTCTATAACCTCTGATAATATGGTCTTGACACTTGTACAGTGGATCGAGAAACGGACTCACTTGCAGATGACAGGTAGCATTAACTCTTTTGAAAACTCTTTTGATCATTTTATTTTCTTTGCTGAGATACTGACGGCGTTCCCCTGTCTGCCAACTTGGTCAGAAAACAGCAAGTATGGCTTTTTACGTTAGTGCTTTATTTCAACGTTAATTCTATAACCTCTAAAAATATGGTCTTGAAACTTGTACAGTGGATCGAGAAAGACGTTTTCTTGCAGATGACAGTAGCATTAACTCATTTGAAAACTTTTTGATCTTTTTACTTTTTTTGCTGAGATGCAGATAGTGTTCCCCGTGAGCAGAGATGCTAAGAAAACAGCCTGTTTGGCTCTCACGCTACTCCTTTAATTCAACGTTAATTCTCTAACCTCTAAAAATATGGTCTTGAAACTTGTACAGTGGACCGAGAAAGGAGTTCTCTTGCAGATGACAGTAGCATTAACTCATTTGGAAACTTTCTTGATCATTTTATTGTCTACGCTGAGATACAGATACCGTTCCCCGTGAGCCAAGATGCTAAGAAAACAGCCAGTGTGGCTCTCACGCTAGTGCTTTATTTCAAAGATAATTCTATAACCTCTGAAAATATGGTCCTGAAACTAGTACAGAGAACAAAGAGACGTTCTCTTGCAGATGACAGCAGCATTAACTCATTTGGACATTTTTTTGATCATTCTACTTTATTCGCTGAGATACCGATAGCGTTCCCAGTAAGCCGACATGCTCAGAAAACAGCCAACGTGGCTCTCACGCTAGTGCTTTATTTCAACAATAATTCCATAACTTCTAAAAATATTGTCTTGAAACTTTTACAGTGGAACGAGAAAGGAGTTCTCTTGCAGATGACAGTAGCATTAACTGGTTTGAAAACTTTTTTGATCTCTTTACTTTCTTCGCTGAGATAAAAAAGATAGCGTTTCCAGTCTGCCAACTTGCTCAAAAACAGCAAGTATGGCTTTTACGTTAGTGCTTTATTTCAACGTTAATTCTATAACCTCTAAAAATATGGTCTTGAAACTTGTACAGTGGATCGAGAAAGACGTTTTCTTGCAGATGACAGTAGCATTAACTCATTTGAAAACTTTTTGATCTTTTTACTTTCTTTGCCTGAGATGCTGATAGCGTTCCCCGTGAGCGGAGATGCTAAGAAAACAGCCTGTGTGGCTCTCAAGCTACTCCTTTAATTCAACGTTAATTCTCTAACCTCTAAAAATATGGTCTTGAAACTTTTACAGTGGAACGAGAAAGGAGTTCTCTTGCAGATGACAGTAGCATTAACTGGTTTGAAAACTTTTTTGATCTCTTTACTTTCTTCGCTGAGATAAAAAAGATAGCGTTTCCAGTCTGCCAACTTGCTCAGAAAACAGCAAGTATGGCTTTTACGTTAGGGCTTTATTTCAACGTTCATTCTATAACCTCTGATAATATGGTCTTGACACTTGTACAGTGGATCGAGAAACGGACTCACTTGCAGATGACAGGTAGCATTAACTCTTTTGAAAACTCTTTTGATCATTTTATTTTCTTTGCTGAGATACTGACGGCGTTCCCAGTCTGCCAACTTGGTCAGAAAACAGCAAGTATGGCTTTTTACGTTAGTGCTTTATTTCAACGTTAATTCTAAAACCTCTGATAATATGGTCTTAAAATTTGTACAGTGGACCGAGAAAGACGTTCTCTTGCAGATGACAGTAGCATTAACTCATTTAAAAAACTTTTTGATCTTTTTACTTTCTTTGCTGAGGATGCAGATAGCGTTCCCCGTGAGCGGAGATGCTAAGAAAACAGCCTGTGTGGCTCTCACGCTACTCCTTTAATTCAACGTTAATTCTCTAACCTCTAAAAATATGGTCCTGAAACTAGTACAGTGGAACGACAAAGAGACGTTCTCTTGCAGATGACAGCAGCATTAACTCATTTGGACATTTTTTTGATCATTTTACTTTATTCGCTGAGATACCGATAGCGTTCCCAGTAAGCCAACATACTTAGAAAACAGCCAACGTGGCTCTCAGGCTAGTGCTTTATTTCAACAATAATTCCATAACTTCTAAAAAATAATTGTCTTGAAAACTTTTACAGTGGACAGAGGAAAGGAATTCTCTTGCAGATGACAGTAGCCTTAACTGCTTTGAAATCTTTTTTGATCTCTTTACTTTCTTCGCTGAGATAAAAAAGATAGCGTTTCCAGTCTGCCAACTTGCTCAAAAACAGCAAGTATGGCTTTTACGTTAGTGCTTTATTTCAACGTTAATTCTATAACCTCTAAAAATATGGTCTTCACACTTGTACAGTGGATCGAGAAAGACGTTCTCTTGCAGATGACAGTAGCATTAACTCATTTGAAAACTTTTTGATCTTTTTACTTTCTTTGCTGAGATGCAGATAGCGTTCCCCCGTGAGCGGAGATGCTAAGAAAAACAGCCTGTTGGCTCTCACGCTACTCCTTTAATTCAACGTTAATTCTCTAACCTCTTAAAAATATGGTCTTGAAAACTTGTACAGTGGACCGAGAAAGACGTTCTCTTGGAGATGACAGTAGCATTAACTGATTTGAAAACTTTTTTGATCTCTTTACTTTCTTCGCTGAGATAAAAAAGATAGCGTTTCCAGTCTGCCAACTTGCTCAAAAACAGCAAGTATGGCTTTTACGTTAGTGCTTTTATTTCAACGTTAATCTATAACCTCTAAAAATATGGTCTTGAAACTTGTACAGTGGATCGAGAAAGACGTTCTCTTGCAGATGACAGTAGCATTAACTCATTTGAAAACTTTTTGATCTTTTTACTTTCTTTGCTGAGATGCAGATAGCGTTCCCCGTGAGCGGAGATGCTAAGAAAACAGCCTGTGTGGCTCTCACGCTACTCCTTTAATTCAACGTTTAATTCTCTTACCTCTAAAAATATGGTCTTGAAACTTTTACAGTGGATCGAGAAAGACGTTCTCTTGCAGATGACAGTAGCATTAACTGATTTGAAAACTTTTTTGATCTCTTTACTTTCTTCGCTGAGATAAAAAAGATAGCGTTTCCAGTCTGCCAACTTGCTCAGAAAACAGCAAGTATGGCTTTTACGTTAGGGCTTTATTTCAACGTTCATTCTATAACCTCTGATAATATGGTCTTGACACTTGTACAGTGGATCGAGAAACGGACTCACTTGCAGATGACAGGTAGCATTAACTCTTTTGAAAACTCTTTTGATCATTTTATTTTCTTTGCTGAGATACTGACGCGGCGTTCCCCTGTCTGCCAACTTGGTCAGAAAACAGCAAGTATGGCTTTTTACGTTAGTGCTTTATTTCAACGTTAATTCTATAACCTCTAAAAATATGGTCTTGAAACTTGTACAGTGGATCGAGAAAGACGTTCTCTTGCAGATGACAGTAGCATTAATTCATTTGAAAACTTTTTTGATCTTTTTACTTTCTTTGCTGAGATGCAGATAGCGTTCCCCGTGAGCGGAGATGCTAAGAAAACAGCCTGTGTGGCTCTCACGCTACTCCTTTAATTCAACGTTAATTCTCTAACCTCTAAAAATATGGTCTTGAAACTTGTGCAGTGGACCGAGAAAGACGTTCTCTTGCAGATGACAGTAGCATTAACTCATTTGGAAATTTTCTTGATCATTTTATTTCTACGCTGAGATACAGATACCGTTCCCCGTGAGCCAAGATGCTAAGAAAACAGCCAATGTGGCTCTCACGCTAGTGCTTTATTTCAAGATAATTCTATAACCTCTGAAAATATGGTCCTGAAACTAGTACAGTGGAACGACAAAGAGGACGTTCTCTTGCAGATGACAGCAGCATTAACTCATGTTGGACATTTTTTGATCATTTTACTTTATTCGCTGAGATACCGATAGCGTTCCCAGTAAGCCTCACATGCTCAGAAAACAGCCAACGTGGCTCTCAGGCTAGTGCTTTATTTCAACATAATTCCATAACTTCTAAAAATATTGTCTTGAAACATTTACAGTGGAAACGAGAAAGGAGTTCTCTTGCAGATGACAGTAGCATTAACTGGTTTGAAAACTTTTTTGATCTCTTTACTTTCTTCGCTGAGATAAAAAAGATAGCGTTTCCCAGTCTGCCAACTTGCCTCAAAAACAGCAAGTATGGCTTTTACGTTAGTGCTTTATTTCAACGTTAATTCTATAACCTCTAAAAATATGGTCTTGAAACTTGTACAGTGGATCGAGAAAGACGTTTTCTTGCAGATGACAGTAGCATTAACTCATTTGAAAACTTTTTGATCTTTTTACTTTCTTTGCTGAGATGCAGATAGCGTTCCCCGTGAGCGGAGATGCTAAGAAAACAGCCTGTGTGGCTCTCACGCTACTCCTTTAATTCAACGTTAATTCTCTAACCTCTAAAAATATGGTCTTGAAACTTTTACAGTGGAACGAGAAAGGAGTTCTCTTGCAGATGACAGTAGCATTAACTGGTTTGAAAACTTTTTTGATCTCTTTACTTTCTTCGCTGAGGATAAAAAAGATAGCGTTTCCAGTCTGCAAACTTGCTCAGAAAACAGCAAAGTATGGCTTTTACGTTAGGGCTTTATTTCAACGTTCATTCTATAACCTCTGATAATATGGTCTTGACACTTGTACAGTGGATCGAGAAACGGACTCACTTGCAGATGACAGTAGCATTAACTCATTTGAAAACTTTTTGATCTTTTTACTTTCTTTGCTGAGATACTGACGGCGTTCCCCTGTCTGCCAACTTGGTCAGAAAACAGCAAGTCTGGCTTTTTACGTTAGTGCTTTATTTCAACGTTAATTCTAAAACCTCTGATAATATGGTCTTAAAATTTGTACAGTGGACCGAGAAAGACGTTCTCTTGCAGATGACAGTAGCATTAACTCATTTAAAAAACTTTTTGATCTTTTTACTTTCTTTGCTGAGATGCAGATAGCGTTCCCCGTGAGCGGAGATGCTAAGAAAACAGCCTGTGTGGCTCTCACGCTACTCCTTTAATTCAACGTTAATTCTCTAACCTCTAAAAATATGGTCTTGAAACTAGTACAGTGGAACGACAAAGAGACGTTTTCTTGCAGATGACAGCAGCATTAACTCATTTGGACATTTTTTTTGATCATTTTACTTTATTCGCTGAGATACCGATAGCGTTCCCAGTAAGCCGACATGCTTAGAAAACAGCCAACGTGGCTCTCAGGCTAGTGCTTTATTTCAACAATAATCCATAACTTCTAAAAAATATTGTCTTGAAACTTTTACAGTGGAACGAGATGAAGGAGTTCTCTTGCAGATGACAGTAGCATTAACTGGTTTGAAAACTTTTTTGATCTCTTTACTTTCTTCGCTGAGATAAAAAAGATAGCGTTTCCAGTCTGCCAACTTGCTCAAAAACAGCAAGTATGGCTTTTACGTTAGTGCTTTATTTCAACGTTAATTCTATAACCTCTAAAAATATGGTCTTCACACTTGTACAGTGGATCGAGAAAGACGTTCTCTTGCAGATGACAGTAGCATTAACTCATTTGAAAACTTTTTGATCTTTTTACTTTCTTTGCTGAGATGCAGATAGCGTTCCCCGTGAGCGGAGATGCTAAGAAAACAGCCTGTGTGGCTCTCACGCTACTCCTTTAATTCAACGTTAATTCTCTAACCTCTAAAAATATGGTCTTGAAACTTGTACAGTGGACCGAGAAAGATGTTCTCTTGCAGATGACAGTAGCATTAACTGATTTGAAAACTTTTTTGATCTCTTTACTTTCTTCGCTGAGATAAAAAAGATAGCGTTTCCAGTCTGCCAACTTGCTCAAAAACAGCAAGTATGGCTTTTACGTTAGTGCTTTATTTCAACGTTAATTCTATAACCTCTAAAAATATGGTCTTGAAACTTGTACAGTGGATCGAGAAAGACGTTCTCTTGCAGATGACAGTAGCATTAACTCATTTGAAAACTTTTTTGATCTCTTTACTTTCTTCGCTGAGATGCAGATAGCGTTCCCCGTGAGC
The DNA here is from genome assembly GCF_054643075.1 of Acanthaster planci. Taxonomy (NCBI): domain Eukaryota; kingdom Metazoa; phylum Echinodermata; class Asteroidea; order Valvatida; family Acanthasteridae; genus Acanthaster; species Acanthaster planci. Next base: position 5,449,723 of record NC_141792.1, on the reverse strand, counting down.
GGAGATGCTAAGAAAACAGCCTGTGTGGCTCTCACGCTACTCCTTTAATTCAACGTTAATTCTCTTACCTCTAAAAATATGGTCTTGAAACTTTTACAGTGGATCGAGAAAGACGTTCTCTTGCAGATGACAGTAGCATTAACTGATTTGAAAACTTTTTTGATCTCTTTACTTTCTTCGCTGAGATAAAAAAGATAGCGTTTCCAGTCTGCCAACTTGCTCAGAAAACAGCAAGTATGGCTTTTACGTTAGGGCTTTATTTCAACGTTCATTCTATAACCTCTGATAATATGGTCTTGACACTTGTACAGTGGATCGAGAAACGGACTCACTTGCAGATGACAGGTAGCATTAACTCTTTTGAAAACTCTTTTGATCATTTTATTTTCTTTGCTGAGATACTGACGGCGTTCCCCTGTCTGCCAACTTGGTCAGAAAACAGCAAGTATGGCTTTTTACGTTAGTGCTTTATTTCAACGTTAATTCTATAACCTCAAAAATATGGTCTTGAAACTTGTACAGTGGATCGAGAAAGACGTTCTCTTGCAGATGACAGTAGCATTAATTCATTTGAAAACTTTTTGATCTTTTTACTTTCTTTGCTGAGATGCAGATAGCGTTCCCCGTGAGCGGAGATGCTAAGAAAACAGCCTGTGTGGCTCTCACGCTACTCCTTTAATTCAACGTTAATTCTCTAACCTCTAAAAATATGGTCTTGAAACTTGTGCAGTGGACCGAGAAAGACGTTCTCTTGCAGATGACAGTAGCATTAACTCATTTGGAAATTTTCTTGATCATTTTATTTCTACGCTGAGATACAGATACCGTTCCCCGTGAGCCAAGATGCTAAGAAAACAGCCAGTGTGGCTCTCACGCTAGTGCTTTATTTCAAAGATAATTCTATAACCTCTGAAAATATGGTCCTGAAACTAGTACAGTGGAACGACAAAGAGACGTTCTCTTGCAGATGACAGCAGCATTAACTCATTTGGACATTTTTTTGATCATTTTACTTTATTCGCTGAGATACCGATAGCGTTCCCAGTAAGCCGACATGCTCAGAAAACAGCCAACGTGGCTCTCACGCTAGTGCTTTATTTCAACAATAATTCCATAACTTCTAAAAATATTGTCTTGAAACTTTTACAGTGGAACGAGAAAGACGTTCTCTTGCAGATGACAGTAGCATTAACTGGTTTGAAAACTTTTTTGATCTCTTTACTTTCTTCGCTGATATAAAAAAGATAGCGTTTCCAGTCTGCCAACTTGCTCAAAAACAGCAAGTATGGCTTTTACGTTAGTGCTTTATTTCAACGTTAATTCTATAACCTCTAAAAATATGGTCTTGAAACTTGTACAGTGGATCGAGAAAGACGTTCTCTTGCAGATGACAGTAGCATTAACTCATTTGAAAACTTTTTGATCTTTTTACTTTCTTTGCTGAGATGCAGATAGCGTTCCCCGTGAGCGGAGATGCTAAGAAAACAGCCTGTGTGGCTCTCACGCTACTCCTTTAATTCAACGTTAATTCTCTAACCTCTAAAAATATGGTCTTGAAACTTGTACAGTGGACCGAGAAAGACGTTCTCTTGCAGATGACAGTAGCATTAACTGATTTTAAAAACTTTTTTGATCTCTTTACTTTCTTCGCTGAGATAAAAAAGATAGCGTTTCCAGTCTGCCAACTTGCTCAAAAACAGCAAGTATGGCTTTTACGTTAGTGCTTTATTTCAACGTTAATTCTATAACCTCTAAAAATATGGTCTTGAAACTTGTACAGTGGATCGAGAAAGACGTTTTCTTGCAGATGACAGTAGCATTAACTCTTTTGAAAACTTTTTGATCTTTTTACTTTCTTTGCTGAGATGCAGATAGCGTTCCCCGTGAGCGGAGATGCTAAGAAAACAGCCTGTGTGGCTCTCACGCTACTCCTTTAATTCAACGTTAATTCTCTAACCTCTAAAAATATGGTCTTGAAACTTGTACAGTGGATCGAGAAAGACGTTCTCTTGCAGATGACAGTAGCATTAATTCATTTGAAAACTTTTTGATCTTTTTACTTTCTTTGCTGAGATGCAGATAGCGTTCCCCGTGAGCGGAGATGCTAAGAAAACAGCCTGTGTGGCTCTCACGCTACTCCTTTAATTCAACGTTAATTCTCTAACCTCTAAAAATATGGTCTTGAAACTTGTACAGTGGATCGAGAAAGACGTTCTCTTGCAGATGACAGTAGCATTAACTCATTTGGAAACTTTCTTGACCATTTTATTTTCTACGCTGAGATACAGATACCGTTCCCCGTGAGCCAAGATGCTAAGAAAACAGCCAGTGTGGCTCTCACGCTAGTGCTTTATTTCAAAGATAATTCTATAACCTCTGAAAATATGGTCCTGAAACTAGTACAGTGGAACGACAAAGAGACGTTCTCTTGCAGATGACAGCAGCATTAACTCATTTGGACATTTTTTTGATCATTTTACTTTATTCGCTGAGATACCGATAGCGTTCCCAGTAAGCCAACATGCTCAGAAAACAGCCAACGTGGCTCTCAGGCTAGTGCTTTATTTCAACAATAATTCCATAACTTCTAAAAATATTGTCTTGAAACATTTACAGTGGAACGAGAAAGGAGTTCTCTTGCAGATGACAGTAGCATTAACTGGTTTGAAAACTTTTTTGATCTCTTTACTTTCTTCGCTGAGATAAAAAAGATAGCGTTTCCAGTCTGCCAACTTGCTCAAAAACAGCAAGTATGGCTTTTACGTTAGTGCTTTATTTCAACGTTAATTCTATAACCTCTAAAAATATGGTCTTGAAACTTGTACAGTGGATCGAGAAAGACGTTTTCTTGCAGATGACAGTAGCATTAACTCATTTGAAAACTTTTTGATCTTTTTACTTTCTTTGCTGAGATGCAGATAGCGTTCCCCGTGAGCGGAGATGCTAAGAAAACAGCCTGTGTGGCTCTCAAGCTACTCCTTTAATTCAACGTTAATTCTCTAACCTCTAAAAATATGGTCCTGAAACTAGTACAGTGGAACGACAAAGAGACGTTCTCTCGCAGATGACAGCAGCATTAACTCATTTGGACATTTTTTTGATCATTTTACTTTATTCGCTGAGATACCGATAGCGTTCCCAGTAAGCCAACATGCTCAGAAAACAGCCAACGTGGCTCTCACGCTAGTGCTTTATTTCAACAATAATTCCATAACTTCTAAAAATATTGTCTTGAAACTTTTGCAGTGGAACGAGAAAGGAGTTCTCTTGCAGATGACAGTAGCATTAACTGGTTTGAAAACTTTTTTGATCTCTTTACTTTCTTCGCTGAGATAAAAAAGATAGCGTTTCCAGTCTGCCAACTTGCTCAAAAACAGCAAGTATGGCTTTTACGTTAGTGCTTTATTTCAACGTTAATTCTATAACCTCTAAAAATATGGTCTTCACACTTGTACAGTGGATCGAGAAAGACGTTATCTTGCAGATGACAGTAGCATTAATTCATTTGAAAACTTTTTGATCTTTTTACTTTCTTTGCTGAGATGCAGATAGCGTTCCCCGTGAGCGGAGATGCTAAGAAAACAGCCTGTGTGGCTCTCACGCTACTCCTTTAATTCAACGTTAATTCTCTAACCTCTAAAAATATGGTCTTGAAACTTGTACAGTGGATCGAGAAAGACGTTCTCTTGCAGATGACAGTAGCATTAACTCATTTGAAAACTTTTTTGATCTCTTTACTTTCTTCGCTGAGATAAAAAAGATAGCGTTTCCAGTCTGCCAACTTGCTCAGAAAACAGCAAGTATGGCTTTTACGTTAGGGCTTTATTTCAACGTTCATTCTATAACCTCTGATAATATGGTCTTGACACTTGTACAGTGGATCGAGAAACGGACTCACTTGCAGATGACAGGTAGCATTAACTCTTTTGAAAACTCTTTTGATCATTTTATTTTCTTTGCTGAGATACTGACGGCGTTTCCAGTCTGCCAACTTGCTCAAAAACAGCAAGTATGGCTTTTACGTGAGTGCTTTATTTCAACGTTAATTCTATAACCTCTAAAAATATGGTCTTGAAACTTGTACAGTGGATCGAGAAAGACGTTCTCTTGCAGATGACAGTAGCATTAACTCATTTAAAAAACTTTTTGATCTTTTTACTTTCTTTGCTGAGATGCAGATAGCGTTCCCCGTGAGCGGAGATGCTAAGAAAACAGCCTGTGTGGCTCTCACGCTACTCCTTTAATTCAACGTTAATTCTCTAACCTCTAAAAATATGGTCCTGAAACTAGTACAGTGGAACGACAAAGAGACGTTCTCTTGCAGATGACAGCAGCATTAACTCATTTGGACATTTTTTTGATCATTTTACTTTATTCACTGAGATACCGATAGCGTTCCCAGTAAGCCAACATGCTCAGAAAACAGCCAACGTGGCTCTCACGCTAGTGCTTTATTTCAACAATAATTCCATAACTTCTAAAAATATTGTCTTGAAACTTTTACAGTGGAACAAGAAAGGAATTCTCTTGCAGATGACAGTAGCATTAACTGATTTGAAAACTTTTTTGATCTCTTTACTTTCTTCGCTGAGATAAAAAAGATAGCGTTTCCAGTCTGCCAACTTGCTCAAAAACAGCAAGTATGGCTTTTACGTTAGTGCTTTATTTCAACGTTAATTCTATAACCTCTAAAAATATGGTCTTCACACTTGTACAGTGGATCGAGAAAGACGTTTTCTTGCAGATGACAGTAGCATTAATTCATTTGAAAACTTTTTGATCTTTTTACTTTCTTTGCTGAGATGCAGATAGCGTTCCCCGTGAGCGGAGATGCTAAGAAAACAGCCTGTGTGGCTCTCAAGCTACTCCTTTAATTCAACGTTAATTCTCTAACCTCTAAAAATATGGTCCTGAAACTAGTACAGTGGAACGACAAAGAGACGTTCTCTTGCAGATGACAGCAGCATTAACTCATTTGGACATTTTTTTGATCATTTTACTTTATTCGCTGAGATACCGATAGCGTTCCCAGTAAGCCAACATGCTCAGAAAACAGCCAACGTGGCTCTCACGCTAGTGCTTTATTTCAACAATAATTCCATAACTTCTAAAAATATTGTCTTGAAACTTTTACAGTGGAACAAGAAAGGAGTTCTCTTGCAGATGACAGTAGCATTAACTGATTTGAAAACTTTTTTGATCTCTTTACTTTCTTCGCTGAGATAAAAAAGATAGCGTTTCCAGTCTGCCAACTTGCTCAAAAACAGCAAGTATGGCTTTTACGTTAGTGCTTTATTTCAACGTTAATTCTATAACCTCTAAAAATATGGTCTTGAAACTTGTACAGTGGATCGAGAAAGACGTTTTCTTGCAGATGACAGTAGCATTAACTCATTTGAAAACTTTTTGATCTTTTTACTTTCTTTGCTGAGATGCAGATAGCGTTCCCCGTGAGCGGAGATGCTAAGAAAACAGCCTGTGTGGCTCTCACGCTACTCCTTTAATTCAACGTTAATTCTCTAACCTCTAAAAATATGGTCCTGAAACTAGTACAGTGGAACGACAAAGAGACGTTCTCTTGCAGATGACAGCAGCATTAACTCATTTGGACATTTTTTTGATCATTTTACTTTATTCGCTGAGATACCGATAGCGTTCGCAGTAAGTCAACATGCTTAGAAAACAGCCAACGTGGCTCTCAGGCTAGTGCTTTATTTCAACAATAATTCCATAACTTCTAAAAAATATTGTCTTGAAACTTTTACAGTGGAACGAGAAAGGAGTTCTCTTGCAGATGACAGTAGCATTAACTGGTTTGAAAACTTTTTTGATCTCTTTACTTTCTTCGCTGAGATAAAAAAGATAGCGTTTCCAGTCTGCCAACTTGCTCAAAAACAGCAAGTATGGCTTTTACGTTAGTGCTTTATTTCAACGTTAATTCTATAACCTCTAAAAATATGGTCTTCACACTTGTACAGTGGATCGAGAAAGACGTTCTCTTGCAGATGACAGTAGCATTAACTCATTTGAAAACTTTTTGATCTTTTTACTTTCTTTGCTGAGATGCAGATAGCGTTCCCCCGTGAGCGGAGATGCTAAGAAAACAGCCTGTGTGGCTCTCAAGCTACTCCTTTAATTCAACGTTAATTCTCTAACCTCTAAAAATATGGTCTTGAAACTTGTACAGTGGACCGAGAAAGACGTTCTCTTGGAGATGACAGTAGCATTAACTGATTTGAAAACTTTTTTGATCTCTTTACTTTCTTCGCTGAGATAAAAAAGATAGCGTTTCCAGTCTGCCAACTTGCTCAAAAACAGCAAGTATGGCTTTTACGTTAGTGCTTTATTTCAACGTTAATTCTATAACCTCTAAAAATATGGTCTTGAAACTTGTACAGTGGATCGAGAAAGACGTTTTCTTGCAGATGACAGTAGCATTAACTCATTTGAAAACTTTTTGATCTTTTTACTTTCTTTGCTGAGATGCAGATAGCGTTCCCCGTGAGCGGAGATGCTAAGAAAACAGCCTGTGTGGCTCTCACGCTACTCCTTTAATTCAACGTTAATTCTCTAACCTCTAAAAATATGGTCTTGAAACTTTTACAGTGGATCGAGAAAGACGTTCTCTTGCAGATGACAGTAGCATTAACTCATTTGAAAACTTTTTTGATCTCTTTACTTTCTTCGCTGAGATAAAAAAGATAGCGTTTCCAGTCTGCCAACTTGCTCAGAAAACAGCAAGTATGGCTTTTACGTTAGGGCTTTATTTCAACGTTCATTCTATAACCTCTGATAATATGGTCTTGACACTTGTACAGTGGATTAAGAAACGGACTCACTTGCAGATGACAGGTACCATTAACTCTTTTGAAAACTCTTTTGATCATTTTATTTTCTTTGCTGAGATACTGACGGCGTTCCCCTGTCTGCCAACTTGGTCAGAAAACAGCAAGTCTGGCTTTTTACGTTAGTGCTTTATTTCAACGTTAATTCTAAAACCTCTGATAATATGGTCTTAAAATTTGTACAGTGGACCGAGAAAGACGTTTTCTTGCAGATGACAGTAGCATTAACTCATTTGAAAACTTTTTGATCTTTTTACTTTCTATGCTGAGATGCAGATAGCGTTCCCCGTGAGCGGAGATGCTAAGAAAACAGCCTGTGTGGCTCTCACGCTACTCCTTTAATTCAACGTTAATTCTCTAACCTCTAAAAATATGGTCTTGAAACTTGTACAGTGGACCGAGAAAGACGTTCTCTTGCAGATGACAGTAGCATTAACTGATTTGAAAACTTTTTTGATCTCTTTACTTTCTTCGCTGAGATAAAAAAGATAGCGTTTCCAGTCTGCCAACTTGCTCAAAAACAGCAAGTATGGCTTTTACGTTAGTGCTTTATTTCAACGTTAATTCTATAACCTCTAAAAATATGGTCTTGAAACTTGTACAGTGGATCGAGAAAGACGTTTTCTTGCAGATGACAGTAGCATTAACTCATTTGAAAACTTTTTGATCTTTTTACTTTCTTTGCTGAGATGCAGATAGCGTTCCCCGTGAGCGGAGATGCTAAGAAAACAGCCTGTGTGGCTCTCAAGCTACTCCTTTAATTCAACGTTAATTCTCTAACCTCTAAAAATATGGTCCTGAAACTAGTACAGTGGAACGACAAAGAGACGTTCTCTTGCAGATGACAGCAGCATTAACTCATTTGGGCATTTTTTTGATCATTTTACTTTATTCGCTGAGATACCGATAGCGTTCCCAGTAAGCCAACATGCTCAGAAAACAGCCAACGTGGCTCTCACGCTAGTGCTTTATTTCAACAATAATTCCATAACTTCTAAAAATATTGTCTTGAAACTTTTACAGTGGAACAAGAAAGGAATTCTCTTGCAGATGACAGTAGCATTAACTCATTTGAAAACTTTTTTGATCTCTTTACTTTCTTCGCTGAGATAAAAAAGATAGCGTTTCCAGTCTGCCAACTTGCTCAAAAACAGCAAGTATGGCTTTTACGTTAGTGCTTTATTTCAACGTTAATTCTATAACCTCTAAAAATATGGTCTTCACACTTGTACAGTGGATCGAGAAAGACGTTCTCTTGCAGATGACAGTAGCATTAACTCATTTGAAAACTTTTTGATCTTTTTACTTTCTTTGCTGAGATGCAGATAGCGTTCCCCGTGAGCGGAGATGCTAAGAAAACAGCCTGTGTGGCTCTCAAGCTACTCCTTTAATTCAACGTTAATTCTCTAACCTCTAAAAATATGGTCTTGAAACTTGTACAGTGGACCGAGAAAGACGTTCTCTTGGAGATGACAGTAGCATTAACTGATTTGAAAACTTTTTTGATCTCTTTACTTTCTTCGCTGAGATAAAAAAGATAGCGTTTCCAGTCTGCCAACTTGCTCAAAAACAGCAAGTATGGCTTTTACGTTAGTGCTTTATTTCAACGTTAATTCTATAACCTCTAAAAATATGGTCTTGAAACTTGTACAGTGGATCGAGAAAGACGTTTTCTTGCAGATGACAGTAGCATTAACTCATTTGAAAACTTTTTGATCTTTTTACTTTCTTTGCTGAGATGCAGATAGCGTTCCCCGTGAGCGGAGATGCTAAGAAAACAGCCTGTGTGGCTCTCACGCTACTCCTTTAATTCAACGTTAATTCTCTAACCTCTAAAAATATGGTCTTGAAACTTTTACAGTGGATCGAGAAAGACGTTCTCTTGCAGATGACAGTAGCATTAACTCATTTGAAAACTTTTTTGATCTCTTTACTTTCTTCGCTGAGATAAAAAAGATAGCGTTTCCAGTCTGCCAACTTGCTCAGAAAACAGCAAGTATGGCTTTTACGTTAGGGCTTTATTTCAACGTTCATTCTATAACCTCTGATAATATGGTCTTGACACTTGTACAGTGGATTAAGAAACGGACTCACTTGCAGATGACAGGTACCATTAACTCTTTTGAAAACTCTTTTGATCATTTTATTTTCTTTGCTGAGATACTGACGGCGTTCCCCTGTCTGCCAACTTGGTCAGAAAACAGCAAGTCTGGCTTTTTACGTTAGTGCTTTATTTCAACGTTAATTCTAAAACCTCTGATAATATGGTCTTAAAATTTGTACAGTGGACCGAGAAAGACGTTTTCTTGCAGATGACAGTAGCATTAACTCATTTGAAAACTTTTTGATCTTTTTACTTTCTATGCTGAGATGCAGATAGCGTTCCCCGTGAGCGGAGATGCTAAGAAAACAGCCTGTGTGGCTCTCACGCTACTCCTTTAATTCAACGTTAATTCTCTAACCTCTAAAAATATGGTCTTGAAACTTGTACAGTGGACCGAGAAAGACGTTCTCTTGCAGATGACAGTAGCATTAACTGATTTGAAAACTTTTTTGATCTCTTTACTTTCTTCGCTGAGATAAAAAAGATAGCGTTTCCAGTCTGCCAACTTGCTCAAAAACAGCAAGTATGGCTTTTACGTTAGTGCTTTATTTCAACGTTAATTCTATAACCTCTAAAAATATGGTCTTGAAACTTGTACAGTGGATCGAGAAAGACGTTTTCTTGCAGATGACAGTAGCATTAACTCATTTGAAAACTTTTTGATCTTTTTACTTTCTTTGCTGAGATGCAGATAGCGTTCCCCGTGAGCGGAGATGCTAAGAAAACAGCCTGTGTGGCTCTCAAGCTACTCCTTTAATTCAACGTTAATTCTCTAACCTCTAAAAATATGGTCCTGAAACTAGTACAGTGGAACGACAAAGAGACGTTCTCTTGCAGATGACAGCAGCATTAACTCATTTGGGCATTTTTTTGATCATTTTACTTTATTCGCTGAGATACCGATAGCGTTCCCAGTAAGCCAACATGCTCAGAAAACAGCCAACGTGGCTCTCACGCTAGTGCTTTATTTCAACAATAATTCCATAACTTCTAAAAATATTGTCTTGAAACTTTTACAGTGGAACAAGAAAGGAATTCTCTTGCAGATGACAGTAGCATTAACTCATTTGAAAACTTTTTTGATCTCTTTACTTTCTTCGCTGAGATAAAAAAGATAGCGTTTCCAGTCTGCCAACTTGCTCAAAAACAGCAAGTATGGCTTTTACGTTAGTGCTTTATTTCAACGTTAATTCTATAACCTCTAAAAATATGGTCTTCACACTTGTACAGTGGATCGAGAAAGACGTTCTCTTGCAGATGACAGTAGCATTAACTCATTTGAAAACTTTTTGATCTTTTTACTTTCTTTGCTGAGATGCAGATAGCGTTCCCCGTGAGCGGAGATGCTAAGAAAACAGCCTGTGTGGCTCTCAAGCTACTCCTTTAATTCAACGTTAATTCTCTAACCTCTAAAAATATGGTCTTGAAACTTGTACAGTGGACCGAGAAAGACGTTCTCTTGGAGATGACAGTAGCATTAACTGATTTGAAAACTTTTTGATCTCTTTACTTTCTTCGCTGAGATAAAAAAGATAGCGTTTCCAGTCTGCCAACTTGCTCAAAAACAGCAAGTATGGCTTTTACGTTAGTGCTTTATTTCAACGTTAATTCTATAACCTCTAAAAATATGGTCTTGAAACTTGTACAGTGGATCGAGAAAGACGTTTTCTTGCAGATGACAGTAGCATTAACTCATTTGAAAACTTTTTGATCTTTTTACTTTCTTTGCTGAGATGCAGATAGCGTTCCCCGTGAGCGGAGATGCTAAGAAAACAGCCTGTGTGGCTCTCACGCTACTCCTTTAATTCAACGTTAATTCTCTAACCTCTAAAAATATGGTCTTGAAACTTTTACAGTGGATCGAGAAAGACGTTCTCTTGCAGATGACAGTAGCATTAACTCATTTGAAAACTTTTTTGATCTCTTTACTTTCTTCGCTGAGATAAAAAAGATAGCGTTTCCAGTCTGCCAACTTGCTCAGAAAACAGCAAGTATGGCTTTTACGTTAGGGCTTTATTTCAACGTTCATTCTATATAACCTCTGATAATATGGTCTTGACACTTGTACAGTGGATTAAGAAACGGACTCACTTGCAGATGACAGGTACCATTAACTCTTTTGAAAACTCTTTTGATCATTTTATTTTCTTTGCTGAGATACTGACGGCGTTCCCCTGTCTGCCAACTTGGTCAGAAAACAGCAAGTCTGGCTTTTTACGTTAGTGCTTTATTTCAACGTTAATTCTAAAACCTCTGATAATATGGTCTTAAAATTTGTACAGTGGACCGAGAAAGACGTTTTCTTGCAGATGACAGTAGCATTAACTCATTTGAAAACTTTTTGATCTTTTTACTTTCTATGCTGAGATGCAGATAGCGTTCCCCGTGAGCGGAGATGCTAAGAAAACAGCCTGTGTGGCTCTCACGCTACTCCTTTAATTCAACGTTAATTCTCTAACCTCTAAAAATATGGTCTTGAAACTTGTACAGTGGACCGAGAAAGACGTTCTCTTGCAGATGACAGTAGCATTAACTGATTTGAAAACTTTTTTGATCTCTTTACTTTCTTCGCTGAGATAAAAAAGATAGCGTTTCCAGTCTGCCAACTTGCTCAAAAACAGCAAGTATGGCTTTTACGTTAGTGCTTTATTTCAACGTTAATTCTATAACCTCTAAAAATATGGTCTTGAAACTTGTACAGTGGATCGAGAAAGACGTTTTCTTGCAGATGACAGTAGCATTAACTCATTTGAAAACTTTTTGATCTTTTTACTTCTTTGCTGAGATGCAGATAGCGTTCCCCGTGAGCGGAGATGCTAAGAAAACAGCCTGTGTGGCTCTCAAGCTACTCCTTTAATTCAACGTTAATTCTCTAACCTCTAAAAATATGGTCCTGAAACTAGTACAGTGGAACGACAAAGGAGACGTTCTCTTGCAGATGACAGCAGCATTAACTCATTTGGGCATTTTTTTGATCATTTTACTTTATTTCGCTGAGATACCGATAGCGTTCCCAGTAAGCCAACATGCTCAGAAAACAGCCAACGTGGCTCTCACGCTAGTGCTTTATTTCAACAATAATTCCATAACTTCTAAATAATATTGTCTTGAAACTTTTTACAGTGGAACAAGAAAGGAATTCTCTTGCAGATGACAGTAGCATTAACTGATTTGAAAACTTTTTTGATCTCTTTACTTTCTTCGCTGAGATAAAAAAGATAGCGTTTCCAGTCTGTCCAACTTGCTCAAAAACAGCAAGTATGGCTTTTACGTTAGTGCTTTATTTCAACGTTAATTCTATAACCTCTAAAAATATGGTCTTCACACTTGTACAGTGGATCGAGAAAGACCGTTTTCTTGCAGATGACAGTAGCATTAATTCATTTGAAAACTTTTTGATCTTTTTACTTTCTTTGCTGAGATGCAGATAGCTTTCCCCGTGAGCGGAGATGCTAAGAAAACAGCCTGTGTGGCTCTCACGCTACTCCTTTAATTCAACGTTAATTCTCTAACCTCTAAAAATATGGTCTTGAAACTTGTACAGTGGATCGAGAAAGACGTTCTCTTGCAGATGACAGTAGCATTAACTGATTTCAAAACTTTTGTGATCTCTTTACTTTCTTCGCTGAGATAAAAAAGATAGCGTTTCCAGTCTGCCAACTTGCTCAGAAAAACAGCAGGTATGTCTTTTCCGTTAGGGCTTTCTTTCAACGTTCATTCTATAACCTCTGATAATATGGTCTTGACACTTGTACAGTGGATCGAGAAACGGACTCACTTGCAGATGACAGTAGCATTAACTCTTTTGAAAACTCTTTTGATCATTTTATTTTCTTTGCTGAGATACTAACGGCGTTCCCAGTCTGCCAACTTGGTCAGAAAACAGCAAGTATGGCTTTTACGTGAGTGCTTTATTTCAACGTTAATTCTATAACCTCTGATAATATGGTCTTAAAATTTGTACAGTGGAACGAGAAAGACGTTCTCTTGCAGATGACAGTAGCATTAACTCATTTAAAAAACTTTTTGATCTTTTTACTTTCTTTGCTGAGATGCAGATAGCGTTCCCCGTGAGCCAAGATGCTAAGAAAACAGCCTGTGTGGCTCTCACGCTACTCCTTTAATTCAACGTTAATTCTCTAACCTCTAAAAATATGGTCCTGAAACTAGTACAGTGGAACGACAAAGAGACGTTCTCTTGCAGATGACAGCAGCATTAACTCATTTGGACATTTTTTTGATCATTTTACTTTATTCGCTGAGATACCGATAGCGTTCCCAGTAAGCCAACATGCTCAGAAAACAGCCAACGTGGCTCTCACGCTAGTGCTTTATTTCAACAATAATTCCATAACTTCTAAAAATATTGTCTTGATACTTTTACAGTGGAACAAGAAAGGGAATTCTCTTGCAGATGACAGTAGCATTAACTGATTTGAAAACTTTTTTTGATCTCTTTACTTTCTTCGCTGAGATAAAAAAGATAGCGTTTCCAGTCTGCCAACTTGCTCAAAAACAGCAAGTATGGCTTTTACGTTAGTGCTTTATTTCAACGTTAATTCTATAACCTCTAAAAATATGGTCTTCACACTTGTACAGTGGATCGAGAAAGACGTTTTCTTGCAGATGACAGTAGCATTAATTCATTTGAAAACTTTTTGATCTTTTTACTTTCTTTGCTGAGATGCAGATAGCGTTCCCCGTGAGCGGAGATGCTAAGAAAACAGCCTGTGTGGCTCTCAAGCTACTCCTTTAATTCAACGTTAATTCTCTAACCTCTAAAAATATGGTCTTGAAACTTGTACAGTGGAACGACAAAGAGACGTTCTCTTGCAGATGACAGCAGCATTAACTCATTTGGACATTTTTTTGATCATTTTACTTTATTCGCTGAGATACCGATAGCGTTCCCAGTAAGTCAACATGCTTAGAAAACAGCCAACGTGGCTCTCAGGCTAGTGCTTTATTTCAACAATAATTCCATAACTTCTAAAAAATATTGTCTTGAAACTTTTACAGTGGAACGAGAAAGGAGTTCTCTTGCAGATGACAGTAGCATTAACTGGTTTGAAAACTTTTTTGATCTCTTTACCTTCTTCGCTGAGATAAAAAAGATAGCGTTTCCAGTCTGCCAACTTGCTCAAAAACAGCAAGTATGGCTTTTACGTTAGTGCTTTATTTCAACGTTAATTCTATAACCTCTAAAAATATGGTCTTGAAACTTGTACAGTGGATCGAGAAAGACGTTTTCTTGCAGATGACAGTAGCATTAACTCATTTGAAAACTTTTTGATCTTTTTACTTTCTTTGCTGAGATGCAGATAGCGTTCCCCGTGAGCGGAGATGCTAAGAAAACAGCCTGTGTGGCTCTCAAGCTACTCCTTTAATTCAACGTTAATTCTCTAACCTCTAAAAATATGGTCCTGAAACTAGTACAGTGGACCGACAAAGAGACGTTCTCTTGCAGATGACAGCAGCATTAACTCATTTGGGCATTTTTTTGATCATTTTACTTTATTCGCTGAGATACCGATAGCGTTCCCAGTAAAGCCAACATGCTCAGAAAACAGCCAACGTGGCTCTCACGCTAGTGCTTTATTTCAACAATAATTCCATAACTTCTAAAAATATTGTCTTGAAACTTTTACAGTGGAACAAGAAAGGAATTCTCTTGCAGATGACAGTAGCATTAACTGATTTGAAAACTTTTTTGATCTCTTTACTTTCTTCGCTGAGATAAAAAAGATAGCGTTTCCAGTCTGCCAACTTGCTCAAAAACAGCAAGTATGGCTTTTACGTTAGTGCTTTATTTCAACGTTAATTCTATAACCTCTAAAAATATGGTCTTCACACTTGTACAGTGGATCGAGAAAGACGTTTTCTTGCAGATGACAGTAGCATTAATTCATTTGAAAACTTTTTGATCTTTTTACTTTCTTTGCTGAGATGCAGATAGCGTTCCCCGTGAGCGGAGATGCTAAGAAAACAGCCTGTGTGGCTCTCACGCTACTCCTTTAATTCAACGTTAATTCTCTAACCTCTAAAAATATGGTCTTGAAACTTGTACAGTGGATCGAGAAAGACGTTCTCTTGCAGATGACAGTAGCATTAACTCATTTGAAAACTTTTTTGATCTCTTTACTTTCTTCGCTGAGATAAAAAAGATAGCGTTTCCAGTCTGCCAACTTGCTCAGAAAACAGCAAGTATGGCTTTTACGTTAGGGCTTTATTTCAACGTTCATTCTATAACCTCTGATAATATGGTCTTGACACTTGTACAGTGGATCGAGAAACGGACTCACTTGCAGATGACAGTAGCATTAACTCTTTTGAAAACTCTTTTGATCATTTTATTTTCTTTGCTGAGATACTGACAGCGTTCCCAGTCTGCCAACTTGGTCAGAAAACAGCAAGTATGGCTTTTACGTGAGTGCTTTATTTCAACGTTAATTCTATAACCTCTGATAATATGGTCTTAAAATTTGTACAGTGGAACGAGAAAGACGTTCTCTTGCAGATGACAGTAGCATTAACTCATTTAAAAAACTTTTTGATCTTTTTACTTTCTTTGCTGAGATGCAGATAGCGTTCCCCGTGAGCCAAGATGCTAAGAAAACAGCCTGTGTGGCTCTCACGCTACTCCTTTAATTCAACGTTAATTCTCTAACCTCTAAAAATATGGTCCTGAAACTAGTACAGTGGAACGACAAAGAGACGTTCTCTTGCAGATGACAGCAGCATTAACTCATTTGGACATTTTTTTGATCATTTTACTTTATTCGCTGAGATACCGATAGCGTTCCCAGTAAGCCAACATGCTCAGAAAACAGCCAACGTGGCTCTCATGCTAGTGCTTTATTTCAACAATAATTCCATAACTTCTAAAAATATTGTCTTGAAACTTTTACAGTGGAACAAGAAAGGAATTCTCTTGCAGATGACAGTAGCATTAACTGATTTGAAAACTTTTTTGATCTCTTTACTTTCTTCGCTGAGATAAAAAAGATAGCGTTTCCAGTCTGCCAACTTGCTCAAAAACAGCAAGTATGGCTTTTACGTTAGTGCTTTATTTCAACGTTAATTCTATAACCTCTAAAAAATATGGTCTTCACACTTGTACAGTGGATCGAGAAAGACGTTTTCTTGCAGATGACAGTAGCATTAATTCATTTGAAAACTTTTTGATCTTTTTACTTTCTTTGCTGAGATGCAGATAGCGTTCCCCGTGAGCGGAGATGCTAAGAAAACAGCCTGTGTGGCTCTCAAGCTACTCCTTTAATTCAACGTTAATTCTCTAACCTCTAAAAATATGGTCCTGAAACTAGTACAGTGGAACGACAAAGAGACGTTCTCTTGCAGATGACAGCAGCATTAACTCATTTGGACATTTTTTTGATCATTTTACTTTATTCGCTGAGATACCGATAGCGTTCCCAGTAAGCCAACATGCTCAGAAAACAGCCAACGTGGCTCTCACGCTAGTGCTTTATTTCAACAATAATTCCATAACTTCTAAAAATATTGTCTTGAAACTTTTACAGTGGAACAAGAAAGGAGTTCTCTTGCAGATGACAGTAGCATTAACTGATTTGAAAACTTTTTTGATCTCTTTACTTTCTTCGCTGAGATAAAAAAGATAGCGTTTCCAGTCTGCCAACTTGCTCAAAAACAGCAAGTATGGCTTTTACGTTAGTGCTTTATTTCAACGTTAATTCTATAACCTCTAAAAATATGGTCTTGAAACTTGTACAGTGGATCGAGAAAGACGTTTTCTTGCAGATGACAGTAGCATTAACTCATTTGAAAACTTTTTGATCTTTTTACTTTCTTTGCTGAGATGCAGATAGCGTTCCCCGTGAGCGGAGATGCTAAGAAAACAGCCTGTGTGGCTCTCACGCTACTCCTTTAATTCAACGTTAATTCTCTTACCTCTAAAAATATGGTCTTGAAACTTTTACAGTGGATCGAGAAAGACGTTCTCTTGCAGAT
This sequence comes from Acanthaster planci, assembly GCF_054643075.1. Taxonomy (NCBI): domain Eukaryota; kingdom Metazoa; phylum Echinodermata; class Asteroidea; order Valvatida; family Acanthasteridae; genus Acanthaster; species Acanthaster planci. The sequence goes on along the minus strand of NC_141792.1, from coordinate 5,432,785 downwards.
GACAGTAGCATTAACTGATTTGAAAACTTTTTTGATCTCTTTACTTTCTTCGCTGAGATAAAAAAGATAGCGTTTCCAGTCTGCCAACTTGCTCAGAAAACAGCAAGTATGGCTTTTACGTTAGGGCTTTATTTCAACGTTCATTCTATAACCTCTGATAATATGGTCTTGAAACTTGTACAGTGGATCGAGAAAGACGTTTTCTTGCAGATGACAGTAGCATTAACTCATTTGAAAACTTTTTGATCTTTTTACTTTCTTTGCTGAGATGCAGATAGCGTTCCCCGTGAGCGGAGATGCTAAGAAAACAGCCTGCGTGGCTCTCAAGCTACTCCTTTAATTCAACGTTAATTCTCTAACCTCTAAAAATATGGTCTTGAAACTTGTACAGTGGACCGAGAAAGACGTTCTCTTGGAGATGACAGTAGCATTAACTGATTTGAAAACTTTTTTGATCTCTTTACTTTCTTCGCTGAGATAAAAAAGATAGCGTTTCCAGTCTGCCAACTTGCTCAAAAACAGCAAGTATGGCTTTTACGTTAGTGCTTTATTTCAACGTTAATTCTATAACCTCTAAAAATATGGTCTTGAAACTTGTACAGTGGATCGAGAAAGACGTTTTCTTGCAGATGACAGTAGCATTAACTCATTTGAAAACTTTTTGATCTTTTTACTTTCTTTGCTGAGATGCAGATAGCGTTCCCCGTGAGCGGAGATGCTAAGAAAACAGCCTGTGTGGCTCTCACGCTACTCCTTTAATTCAACGTTAATTCTCTAACCTCTAAAAATATGGTCTTGAAACTTTTACAGTGGATCGAGAAAGACGTTCTCTTGCAGATGACAGTAGCATTAACTCATTTGAAAACTTTTTTGATCTCTTTACTTTCTTCGCTGAGATAAAAAAGATAGCGTTTCCAGTCTGCCAACTTGCTCAGAAAACAGCAAGTATGGCTTTTACGTTAGGGCTTTATTTCAACGTTCATTCTATAACCTCTGATAATATGGTCTTGACACTTGTACAGTGGATTAAGAAACGGACTCACTTGCAGATGACAGGTACCATTAACTCTTTTGAAAACTCTTTTGATCATTTTATTTTCTTTGCTGAGATACTGACGGCGTTCCCCTGTCTGCCAACTTGGTCAGAAAACAGCAAGTCTGGCTTTTTACGTTAGTGCTTTATTTCAACGTTAATTCTAAAACCTCTGATAATATGGTCTTAAAATTTGTACAGTGGACCGAGAAAGACGTTTTCTTGCAGATGACAGTAGCATTAACTCATTTGAAAACTTTTTGATCTTTTTACTTTCTATGCTGAGATGCAGATAGCGTTCCCCGTGAGCGGAGATGCTAAGAAAACAGCCTGTGTGGCTCTCACGCTACTCCTTTAATTCAACGTTAATTCTCTAACCTCTAAAAATATGGTCTTGAAACTTGTACAGTGGACCGAGAAAGACGTTCTCTTGCAGATGACAGTAGCATTAACTGATTTGAAAACTTTTTTGATCTCTTTACTTTCTTCGCTGAGATAAAAAAGATAGCGTTTCCAGTCTGCCAACTTGCTCAAAAACAGCAAGTATGGCTTTTACGTTAGTGCTTTATTTCAACGTTAATTCTATAACCTCTAAAAATATGGTCTTGAAACTTGTACAGTGGATCGAGAAAGACGTTTTCTTGCAGATGACAGTAGCATTAACTCATTTGAAAACTTTTTGATCTTTTTACTTTCTTTGCTGAGATGCAGATAGCGTTCCCCGTGAGCGGAGATGCTAAGAAAACAGCCTGTGTGGCTCTCAAGCTACTCCTTTAATTCAACGTTAATTCTCTAACCTCTAAAAATATGGTCCTGAAACTAGTACAGTGGAACGACAAAGAGACGTTCTCTTGCAGATGACAGCAGCATTAACTCATTTGGGCATTTTTTTGATCATTTTACTTTATTCGCTGAGATACCGATAGCGTTCCCAGTAAGCCAACATGCTCAGAAAACAGCCAACGTGGCTCTCACGCTAGTGCTTTATTTCAACAATAATTCCATAACTTCTAAAAATATTGTCTTGAAACTTTTACAGTGGAACAAGAAAGGAATTCTCTTGCAGATGACAGTAGCATTAACTCATTTGAAAACTTTTTTGATCTCTTTACTTTCTTCGCTGAGATAAAAAAGATAGCGTTTCCAGTCTGCCAACTTGCTCAAAAACAGCAAGTATGGCTTTTACGTTAGTGCTTTATTTCAACGTTAATTCTATAACCTCTAAAAATATGGTCTTCACACTTGTACAGTGGATCGAGAAAGACGTTTTCTTGCAGATGACAGTAGCATTAATTCATTTGAAAACTTTTTGATCTTTTTACTTTCTTTGCTGAGATGCAGATAGCGTTCCCCGTGAGCGGAGATGCTAAGAAAACAGCCTGTGTGGCTCTCACGCTACTCCTTTAATTCAACGTTAATTCTCTAACCTCTAAAAATATGGTCTTGAAACTTGTACAGTGGATCGAGAAAGACGTTCTCTTGCAGATGACAGTAGCATTAACTCATTTGAAAACTTTTTTGATCTCTTTACTTTCTTCGCTGAGATAAAAAAGATAGCGTTTCCAGTCTGCCAACTTGCTCAGAAAACAGCAAGTATGGCTTTTACGTTAGGGCTTTATTTCAACGTTCATTCTATAACCTCTGATAATATGGTCTTGACACTTGTACAGTGGATCGAGAAACGGACTCACTTGCAGATGACAGTAGCATTAACTCTTTTGAAAACTCTTTTGATCATTTTATTTTCTTTGCTGAGATACTGACAGCGTTCCCAGTCTGCCAACTTGGTCAGAAAACAGCAAGTATGGCTTTTACGTGAGTGCTTTATTTCAACGTTAATTCTATAACCTCTGATAATATGGTCTTAAAATTTGTACAGTGGAACGAGAAAGACGTTCTCTTGCAGATGACAGTAGCATTAACTCATTTAAAAACTTTTTGATCTTTTTACTTTCTTTGCTGAGATGCAGATAGCGTTCCCCGTGAGCGGAGATGCTAAGAAAACAGCCTGTGTGGCTCTCACGCTACTCCTTTAATTCAACGTTAATTCTCTAACCTCTAAAAATATGGTCCTGAAACTAGTACAGTGGAACGACAAAGAGACGTTCTCTTGCAGATGACAGCAGCATTAACTCATTTGGACATTTTTTTGATCATTTTACTTTATTCGCTGAGATACCGATAGCGTTCCCAGTAAGCCAACATGCTCAGAAAACAGCCAACGTGGCTCTCAGGCTAGTGCTTTATTTCAACAATAATTCCATAACTTCTAAAAATATTGTCTTGAAACTTTTACAGTGGAACAAGAAAGGAATTCTCTTGCAGATGACAGTAGCATTAACTGATTTGAAAACTTTTTTGATCTCTTTACTTTCTTCGCTGAGATAAAAAAGATAGCGTTTCCAGTCTGCCAACTTGCTCAAAAACAGCAAGTATGGCTTTTACGTTAGTGCTTTATTTCAACGTTAATTCTATAACCTCTAAAAATATGGTCTTGAAACTTGTACAGTGGATCGAGAAAGACGTTTTCTTGCAGATGACAGTAGCATTAACTCATTTGAAAACTTTTTGATCTTTTTACTTTCTTTGCTGAGATGCAGATAGCGTTCCCCGTGAGCGGAGATGCTAAGAAAACAGCCTGTGTGGCTCTCAAGCTACTCCTTTAATTCAACGTTAATTCTTTAACCTCTAAAAATATGGTCTTGAAACTTGTACAGTGGATCGAGAAAGACGTTTTCTTGCAGATGACAGCAGCATTAACTCATTTGGGCATTTTTTTGATCATTTTACTTTATTCGCTGAGATACCGATAGCGTTCCCAGTAAGCCAACATGCTCAGAAAACAGCCAACGTGGCTCTCACGCTAGTGCTTTATTTCAACAATAATTCCATAACTTCTAAAAATATTGTCTTGAAACTTTTACAGTGGAACAAGAAAGGAATTCTCTTGCAGATGACAGTAGCATTAACTGATTTGAAAACTTTTTTGATCTCTTTACTTTCTTCGCTGAGATAAAAAAGATAGCGTTTCCAGTCTGCCAACTTGCTCAAAAACAGCAAGTATGGCTTTTACGTTAGTGCTTTATTTCAACGTTAATTCTATAACCTCTAAAAATATGGTCTTCACACTTGTACAGTGGATCGAGAAAGACGTTTTCTTGCAGATGACAGTAGCATTAATTCATTTGAAAACTTTTTGATCTTTTTACTTTCTTTGCTGAGATGCAGATAGCGTTCCCCGTGAGCGGAGATGCTAAGAAAACAGCCTGTGTGGCTCTCACGCTACTCCTTTAATTCAACGTTAATTCTCTAACCTCTAAAAATATGGTCTTGAAACTTGTACAGTGGATCGAGAAAGACGTTCTCTTGCAGATGACAGTAGCATTAACTGATTTGAAAACTTTTGTGATCTCTTTACTTTCTTCGCTGAGATAAAAAAGATAGCGTTTCCAGTCTGCCAACTTGCTCAGAAAACAGCAAGTATGGCTTTTACGTTAGGGCTTTATTTCAACGTTCATTCTATAACCTCTGATAATATGGTCTTGACACTTGTACAGTGGATCGAGAAACGGACTCACTTGCAGATGACAGTAGCATTAACTCTTTTGAAAACTCTTTTGATCATTTTATTTTCTTTGCTGAGATACTGACGGCGTTCCCAGTCTGCCAACTTGGTCAGAAAACAGCAAGTATGGCTTTTACGTGAGTGCTTTATTTCAACGTTAATTCTATAACCTCTGATAATATGGTCTTAAAATTTGTACAGTGGAACGAGAAAGACGTTCTCTTGCAGATGACAGTAGCATTAACTCATTTAAAAAACTTTTTGATCTTTTTACTTTCTTTGCTGAGATGCAGATAGCGTTCCCCGTGAGCCAAGATGCTAAGAAAACAGCCTGTGTGGCTCTCACGCTACTCCTTTAATTCAACGTTAATTCTCTAACCTCTAAAAATATGGTCCTGAAACTAGTACAGTGGAACGACAAAGAGACGTTCTCTTGCAGATGACAGCAGCATTAACTCATTTGGACATTTTTTTGATCATTTTACTTTATTCGCTGAGATACCGATAGCGTTCCCAGTAAGCCAACATGCTCAGAAAACAGCCAACGTGGCTCTCACGCTAGTGCTTTTATTTCAACAATAATTCCATAACTTCTAAAAATATTGTCTTGAAACTTTTACAGTGGAACAAGAAAGGAATTCTCTTGCAGATGACAGTAGCATTAACTGATTTGAAAACTTTTTTGATCTCTTTACTTTCTTCGCTGAGATAAAAAAGATAGCGTTTCCAGTCTGCCAACTTGCTCAAAAACAGCAAGTATGGCTTTTACGTTAGGGCTTTATTTCAACGTTCATTCTATAACCTCTGATAATATGGTCTTGACACTTGTACAGTGGATCGAGAAAGACGTTTTCTTGCAGATGACAGTAGCATTAATTCATTTGAAAACTTTTTGATCTTTTTACTTTCTTTGCTGAGATGCAGATAGCGTTCCCCGTGAGCGGAGATGCTAAGAAAACAGCCTGTGTGGCTCTCAAGCTACTCCTTTAATTCAACGTTAATTCTCTAACCTCTAAAAATATGGTCTTGAAACTTGTACAGTGGAACGACAAAGAGACGTTCTCTTGCAGATGACAGCAGCATTAACTCATTTGGACATTTTTTTGATCATTTTACTTTATTCGCTGAGATACCGATAGCGTTCCCAGTAAGCCAACATGCTTAGAAAACAGCCAACGTGGCTCTCAGGCTAGTGCTTTATTTCAACAATAATTCCATAACTTCTAAAAAATATTGTCTTGAAACTTTTACAGTGGAACGAGAAAGGAGTTCTCTTGCAGATGACAGTAGCATTAACTGGTTTGAAAACTTTTTTGATCTCTTTACCTTCTTCGCTGAGATAAAAAAGATAGCGTTTCCAGTCTGCCAACTTGCTCAAAAACAGCAAGTATGGCTTTTACGTTAGTGCTTTATTTCAACGTTAATTCTATAACCTCTAAAAATATGGTCTTGAAACTTGTACAGTGGATCGAGAAAGACGTTTTCTTGCAGATGACAGTAGCATTAACTCATTTGAAAACTTTTTGATCTTTTTACTTTCTTTGCTGAGATGCAGATAGCGTTCCCCGTGAGCGGAGATGCTAAGAAAACAGCCTGTGTGGCTCTCAAGCTACTCCTTTAATTCAACGTTAATTCTCTAACCTCTAAAAATATGGTCCTGAAACTAGTACAGTGGACCGACAAAGAGACGTTCTCTTGCAGATGACAGCAGCATTAACTCATTTGGGCATTTTTTGATCATTTTACTTTATTCGCTGAGATACCGATAGCGTTCCCAGTAAGCCAACATGCTCAGAAAACAGCCAACGTGGCTCTCACGCTAGTGCTTTATTTCAACAATAATTCATAACTTCTAAAACTATTGTCTTGAAACTTTTACAGTGGAACAAGAAAGGAATTCTCTTGCAGATGACAGTAGCATTAACTGATTTGAAAACTTTTTTGATCTCTTTACTTTCTTCGCTGAGATAAAAAAGATAGCGTTTCCAGTCTGCCAACTTGCTCAAAAACAGCAAGTATGGCTTTTACGTTAGTGCTTTATTTCAACGTTAATTCTATAACCTCTAAAAATATGGTCTTCACACTTGTACAGTGGATCGAGAAAGACGTTTTCTTGCAGATGACAGTAGCATTAATTCATTTGAAAACTTTTTGATCTTTTTACTTTCTTTGCTGAGATGCAGATAGCGTTCCCCGTGAGCGGAGATGCTAAGAAAACAGCCTGTGTGGCTCTCACGCTACTCCTTTAATTCAACGTTAATTCTCTAACCTCTAAAAATATGGTCTTGAAACTTGTACAGTGGATCGAGAAAGACGTTCTCTTGCAGATGACAGTAGCATTAACTCATTTGAAAACTTTTTTGATCTCTTTACTTTCTTCGCTGAGATAAAAAAGATAGCGTTTCCAGTCTGCCAACTTGCTCAGAAAACAGCAAGTATGGCTTTTACGTTAGGGCTTTATTTCAACGTTCATTCTATAACCTCTGATAATATGGTCTTGACACTTGTACAGTGGATCGAGAAACGGACTCACTTGCAGATGACAGTAGCATTAACTCTTTTGAAAACTCTTTTGATCATTTTATTTTCTTTGCTGAGATACTGACAGCGTTCCCAGTCTGCCAACTTGGTCAGAAAACAGCAAGTATGGCTTTTACGTGAGTGCTTTATTTCAACGTTAATTCTATAACCTCTGATAATATGGTCTTAAAATTTGTACAGTGGAACGAGAAAGACGTTCTCTTGCAGATGACAGTAGCATTAACTCATTTAAAAAACTTTTTGATCTTTTTACTTTCTTTGCTGAGATGCAGATAGCGTTCCCCGTGAGCCAAGATGCTAAGAAAACAGCCTGTGTGGCTCTCACGCTACTCCTTTAATTCAACGTTAATTCTCTAACCTCTAAAAATATGGTCCTGAAACTAGTACAGTGGAACGACAAAGAGACGTTCTCTTGCAGATGACAGCAGCATTAACTCATTTGGACATTTTTTTGATCATTTTACTTTATTCGCTGAGATACCGATAGCGTTCCCAGTAAGCCAACATGCTCAGAAAACAGCCAACGTGGCTCTCAGGCTAGTGCTTTATTTCAACAATAATTCCATAACTTCTAAAAATATTGTCTTGAAACTTTTACAGTGGAACAAGAAAGGAATTCTCTTGCAGATGACAGTAGCATTAACTGATTTGAAAACTTTTTTGATCTCTTTACTTTCTTCGCTGAGATAAAAAAGATAGCGTTTCCAGTCTGCCAACTTGCTCAAAAACAGCAAGTATGGCTTTTACGTTAGTGCTTTATTTCAACGTTAATTCTATAACCTCTAAAAATATGGTCTTCACACTTGTACAGTGGATCGAGAAAGACGTTTTCTTGCAGATGACAGTAGCATTAATTCATTTGAAAACTTTTTGATCTTTTTACTTTCTTTGCTGAGATGCAGATAGCGTTCCCCGTGAGCGGAGATGCTAAGAAAACAGCCTGTGTGGCTCTCAAGCTACTCCTTTAATTCAACGTTAATTCTCTAACCTCTAAAAATATGGTCCTGAAACTAGTACAGTGGAACGACAAAGAGACGTTCTCTTGCAGATGACAGCAGCATTAACTCATTTGGACATTTTTTTGATCATTTTACTTTATTCGCTGAGATACCGATAGCGTTCCCAGTAAGCCAACATGCTCAGAAAACAGCCAACGTGGCTCTCAGGCTAGTGCTTTATTTCAACAATAATTCCATAACTTCTAAAAATATTGTCTTGAAACTTTTACAGTGGAACAAGAAAGGAGTTCTCTTGCAGATGACAGTAGCATTAACTGATTTGAAAACTTTTTTGATCTCTTTACTTTCTTCGCTGAGATAAAAAAGATAGCGTTTCCAGTCTGCCAACTTGCTCAAAAACAGCAAGTATGGCTTTTACGTTAGTGCTTTATTTCAACGTTAATTCTATAACCTCTAAAAATATGGTCTTCACACTTGTACAGTGGATCGAGAAAGACGTTCTCTTGCAGATGACAGTAGCATTAACTCATTTGAAAACTTTTTGATCTTTTTACTTTCTTTGCTGAGATGCAGATAGCGTTCCCCGTGAGCGGAGATGCTAAGAAAACAGCCTGTGTGGCTCTCACGCTACTCCTTTAATTCAACGTTAATTCTCTTACCTCTAAAAATATGGTCTTGAAACTTTTACAGTGGATCGAGAAAGACGTTCTCTTGCAGATGACAGTAGCATTAACTCATTTGAAAACTTTTTGATCTTTTTACTTTCTTTGCTGAGATGCAGATAGCGTTCCCCCGTGAGCGGAGATGCTAAGAAAACAGCCTGTGTGGCTCTCACGCTACTCCTTTAATTCAACGTTAATTCTCTTACCTCTAAAAATATGGTCTTGAAACTTTTACAGTGGATCGAGAAAGACGTTCTCTTGCAGATGACAGTAGCATTAACTCATTTGAAAACTTTTTTGATCTCTTTACTTTCTTCGCTGAGATAAAAAAGATAGCGTTTCCAGTCTGCCAACTTGCTCAGAAAACAGCAAGTATGGCTTGTACGTTAGGGCTTTATATTTCAACGTTCATTCTATAACCCTCTGATAATATGGTCTTGACACTTGTACAGTGGATCGAGAAACGGACTCACTTGCAGATGACAGGTAGCATTAACTCTTTTGAAAACTCTTTTGATCATTTTATTTTCTTTGCTGAGATACTGACGGCGTTCCCCTGTCTGCCAACTTGGTCAGAAAACAGCAAGTATGGCTTTTTACGTTAGTGCTTTATTTCAACGTTAATTCTAAAACCTCTGATAATATGGTCTTAAAATTTGTACAGTGGACCGAGAAAGACGTTCTCTTGCAGATGACAGTAGCATTAACTCATTTAAAAAACTTTTTGATCTTTTTACTTTCTTTGCTGAGATGCAGATAGCGTTCCCCGTGAGCGGAGATGGTAAGAAAACAGCCTGTGTGGCTCTCACGCTACTCCTTTAATTCAACGTTAATTCTCTAACCTCTAAAAATATGGTCCTGAAACTAGTACAGTGGAACGACAAAGAGACGTTCTCTTGCAGATGACAGCAGCATTAACTCATTTGGACATTTTTTTGATCATTTTACTTTATTCGCTGAGATACCGATAGCGTTCCCAGTAAGCCGACATGCTCAGAAAACAGCCAACGTGGCTCTCAGGCTAGTGCTTTATTTCAACAATAATTCCATAACTTCTAAAAATATTGTCTTGAAACTTTTACAGTGGAACAAGAAAGGAATTCTCTTGCAGATGACAGTAGCATTAACTGATTTGAAAACTTTTTTGATCTCTTTACTTTCTTCGCTGAGATAAAAAAGATAGCGTTTCCAGTCTGCCAACTTGCTCAAAAACAGCAAGTATGGCTTTTACGTTAGTGCTTTATTTCAACGTTAATTCTATAACCTCTAAAAATATGGTCTTCACACTTGTACAGTGGATCGAGAAAGACGTTTTCTTGCAGATGACAGTAGCATTAATTCATTTGAAAACTTTTTGATCTTTTTACTTTCTTTGCTGAGATGCAGATAGCGTTCCCCGTGAGCGGAGATGCTAAGAAAACAGCCTGTGTGGCTCTCAAGCTACTCCTTTAATTCAACGTTAATTCTCTAACCTCTAAAAAATATGGTCCTGAAACTAGTACAGTGGAACGACAAAGAGACGTTCTCTTGCAGATGACAGCAGCATTAACTCATTTGGACATTTTTTTGATCATTTTACTTTATTCGCTGAGATACCGATAGCGTTCCCAGTAAGCCAACATGCTCAGAAAACAGCCAACGTGGCTCTCACGCTAGTGCTTTATTTCAACAATAATTCCATAACTTCTAAAAATATTGTCTTGAAACTTTTACAGTGGAACAAGAAAGGAGTTCTCTTGCAGATGACAGTAGCATTAACTGATTTGAAAACTTTTTTGATCTCTTTACTTTCTTCGCTGAGATAAAAAAGATAGCGTTTCCAGTCTGCCAACTTGCTCAAAAACAGCAAGTATGGCTTTTACGTTAGTGCTTTATTTCAACGTTAATTCTATAACCTCTAAAAATATGGTCTTCACACTTGTACAGTGGATCGAGAAAGACGTTTTCTTGCAGATGACAGTAGCATTAACTCATTTGAAAACTTTTTGATCTTTTTACTTTCTTTGCTGAGATGCAGATAGCGTTCCCCGTGAGCGGAGATGCTAAGAAAACAGCCTGTGTGGCTCTCACGCTACTCCTTTAATTCAACGTTAATTCTCTTACCTCTAAAAATATGGTCTTGAAACTTTTACAGTGGATCGAGAAAGACGTTCTCTTGCAGATGACAGTAGCATTAACTCATTTGAAAACTTTTTTGATCTCTTTACTTTCTTCGCTGAGATAAAAAAGATAGCGTTTCCAGTCTGCCAACTTGCTCAGAAAAACAGCAAGTATGGCTTTTACGTTAGGGCTTTATTTCAACGTTCATTCTATAACCTCTGATAATATGGTCTTGACACTTGTACAGTGGATCGAGAAACGGACTCACTTGCAGATGACAGGTAGCATTAACTCTTTTGAAAACTCTTTTGATCATTTTATTTTCTTTGCTGAGATACTGACGGCGTTCCCCTGTCTGCCAACTTGGTCAGAAAACAGCAAGTATGGCTTTTTACGTTAGTGCTTTATTTCAACGTTAATTCTAAAACCTCTGATAATATGGTCTTAAAATTTGTACAGTGGACCGAGAAAGACGTTCTCTTGCAGATGACAGTAGCATTAACTCATTTAAAAAACTTTTTGATCTTTTTACTTTCTTTGCTGAGATGCAGATAGCGTTCCCCGTGAGCGGAGATGGTAAGAAAACAGCCTGTGTGGCTCTCACGCTACTCCTTTAATTCAACGTTAATTCTCTAACCTCTAAAAATATGGTCCTGAAACTAGTACAGTGGAACGACAAAGAGACGTTCTCTTGCAGATGACAGCAGCATTAACTCATTTGGACATTTTTTTGATCATTTTACTTTATTCGCTGAGATACCGATAGCGTTCCCAGTAAGCCGACATGCTCAGAAAACAGCCAACGTGGCTCTCACGCTAGTGCTTTATTTCAACAATAATTCCATAACTTCTAAAAATATTGTCTTGAAACTTTTACAGTGGAACGAGAAAGGAGTTCTCTTGCAGATGACAGTAGCATTAACTGGTTTGAAAACTTTTTTGATCTCTTTACTTTCTTCGCTGAGATAAAAAAGATAGCGTTTCAAGTCTGCCAACTTGCTCAAAAACAGCAAGTATGGCTTTTACGTTAGTGCTTTATTTCAACGTTAATTCTATAACCTCTAAAAATATGGTCTTGAAACTTGTACAGTGGATCGAGAAAGACGTTCTCTTGCAGATGACAGTAGCATTAACTCATTTGAAAGCTTTTTGATCTTTTTACTTTCTTTGCTGAGATGCAGATAGCGTTCCCCGTGAGCGGAGATGCTAAGAAAACAGCCTGTGTGGCTCTCACGCTACTCCTTTAATTCAACGTTAATTCTCTAACCTCTAAAAATATGGTCTTGAAACTTGTGCAGTGGACCGAGAAAGACGTTCTCTTGCAGATGACAGTAGCATTAACTCATTTGGAAATTTTCTTGATCATTTTATTTTCTACGCTGAGATACAGATACCGTTCCCCGTGAGCCAAGATGCTAAGAAAACAGCCAGTGTGGCTCTCACGCTAGTGCTTTATTTCAAAGATAATTCTATAACCTCTGAAAATATGGTCCTGAAACTAGTACAGTGGAACGACAAAGAGACGTTCTCTTGCAGATGACAGCAGCATTAACTCATTTGGACATTTTTTTGATCATTTTACTTTATTCGCTGAGATACCGATAGCGTTCCCAGTAAGCCGACATGCTCAGAAAACAGCCAACGTGGCTCTCACGCTAGTGCTTTATTTCAACAATAATTCCATAACTTCTAAAAATATTGTCTTGAAACTTTTACAGTGGAACGAGAAAGGAGTTCTCTTGCAGATGACAGTAGCATTAACTGGTTTGAAAACTTTTTTGATCTCTTTACTTTCTCCGCTGAGATAAAAAAGATAGCGTTTCCAGTCTGCCAACTTGCTCAAAAACAGCAAGTATGGCTTTTACGTTAGTGCTTTATTTCAACGTTAATTCTATAACCTCTAAAAATATGGTCTTGAAACTTGTACAGTGGATCGAGAAAGACGTTCTCTTGCAGATGACAGTAGCATTAACTCATTTGAAAACTTTTTGATCTTTTTACTTTCTTTGCTGAGATGCAGATAGCGTTCCCCGTGAGCGGAGATGCTAAGAAAACAGCCTGTGTGGCTCTCACGCTACTCCTTTAATTCAACGTTAATTCTCTAACCTCTAAAAATATGGTCCTGAAACTAGTACAGTGGAACGACAAAGAGACGTTCTCTTGCAGATGACAGCAGCATTAACTCATTTGGACATTTTTTTGATCATTTTACTTTATTCGCTGAGATACCGATAGCGTTCCCAGTAAGTCAACATGCTTAGAAAACAGCCAACGTGGCTCTCAGGCTAGTGCTTTATTTCAACAATAATTCCATAACTTCTAAAAAATATTGTCTTGAAACTTTTACAGTGGAACGAGAAAGGAGTTCTCTTGCAGATGACAGTAGCATTAACTGGTTTGAAAACTTTTTTGATCTCTTTACTTTCTTCGCTGAGATAAAAAAGATAGCGTTTCCAGTCTGCCAACTTGCTCAAAAACAGCAAGTATGGCTTTTACGTTAGTGCTTTATTTCAACGTTAATTCTATAACCTCTAAAAATATGGTCTTCACACTTGTACAGTGGATCGAGAAAGACGTTCTCTTGCAGATGACAGTAGCATTAACTCATTTGAAAACTTTTTGATCTTTTTACTTTCTTTGCTGAGATGCAGATAGCGTTCCCCGTGAGCGGAGATGCTAAGAAAACAGCCTGTGTGGCTCTCAAGCTACTCCTTTAATTCAACGTTAATTCTCTAACCTCTAAAAATATGGTCTTGAAACTTGTACAGTGGACCGAGAAAGACGTTCTCTTGGAGATGACAGTAGCATTAACTGATTTGAAAACTTTTGTGATCTCTTTACTTTCTTCGCTGAGATAAAAAAGATAGCGTTTCCAGTCTGCCAACTTGCTCAAAAACAGCAAGTATGGCTTTTACGTTAGTGCTTTATTTCAACGTTAATTCTATAACCTCTAAAAATATGGTCTTGAAACTTGTACAGTGGATCGAGAAAGACGTTTTCTTGCAGATGACAGTAGCATTAACTCATTTGAAAACTTTTTGATCTTTTTACTTTCTTTGCTGAGATGCAGATAGCGTTCCCCGTGAGCGGAGATGCTAAGAAAACAGCCTGTGTGGCTCTCACGCTACTCCTTTAATTCAACGTTAATTCTCTTACCTCTAAAAATATGGTCTTGAAACGTTTACAGTGGATCGAGAAAGACGTTCTCTTGCAGATGACAGTAGCATTCACTGATTTGAAAACTTTTTTGATCTCTTTACTTTCTTCGCTGAGATAAAAAAGATAGCGTTTCCAGTCTGCCAACTTGCTCAGAAAACAGCAAGTATGGCTTTTACGTTAGGGCTTTATTTCAACGTTCATTCTATAACCTCTGATAATATGGTCTTGACACTTGTACAGTGGATCGAGAAACGGACTCACTTGCAGATGACAGGTAGCATTAACTCTTTTGAAAACTCTTTTGATCATTTTATTTTCTTTGCTGAGATACTGACGGCGTTCCCCTGTCTGCCAACTTGGTCAGAAAACAGCAAGTATGGCTTTTTACGTTAGTGCTTTATTTCAACGTTAATTCTAAAACCTCTGATAATATGGTCTTAAAATTTGTACAGTGGACCGAGAAAGACGTTCTCTTGCAGATGACAGTAGCATTAACTCATTTAAAAAACTTTTTGATCTTTTTACTTTCTTTGCTGAGATGCAGATAGCGTTCCCCGTGAGCGGAGATGGTAAGAAAACAGCCTGTGTGGCTCTCACGCTACTCCTTTAATTCAACGTTAATTCTCTAACCTCTAAAAATATGGTACTGAAACTAGTACAGTGGAACGACAAAGAGACGTTATCTTGCAGATGACAGCAGCATTAACTCATTTGGACATTTTTTTGATCATTTTACTTTATTCGCTGAGATACCGATAGCGTTCCCAGTAAGCCGACATGCTTAGAAAACAGCCAACGTGGCTCTCAGGCTAGTGCTTTATTTCAACAATAATTCCATAACTTCTAAAAATATTGTCTTGAAACTTTTACGGTGGAACGAGAAAGGAGTTCTCTTGCAGATGACAGTAGCATTAACTGGTTTGAAAACTTTTTTGATCTCTTTACTTTCTTCGCTGAGATAAAAAAGATAGCGTTTCCAGTCTGCCAACTTGCTCAAAAACAGCAAGTATGGCTTTTACGTTAGTGCTTTATTTCAACGTTAATTCTATAACCTCTAAAAATATGGTCTTGAAACTTGTACAGTGGATCGAGAAAGACGTTCTCTTGCAGATGACAGTAGCATTAACTCATTTGAAAACTTTTTGATCTTTTTACTTTCTTTGCTGAGATGCAGATAGCGTTCCCCGTGAGCGGAGATGCTAAGAAAACAGCCTGTGTGGCTCTCACGCTACTCCTTTAATTCAACGTTAATTCTCTAACCTCTAAAAATATGGTCTTGAAACTTGTGCAGTGGACCGAGAAAGACGTTCTCTTGCAGATGACAGTAGCATTAACTCATTTGGAAATTTTCTTGATCATTTTATTTCTACGCTGAGATACAGATACCGTTCCCCGTGAGCCAAGATGCTAAGAAAACAGCCAGTGTGGCTCTCACGCTAGTGCTTTATTTCAAAGATAATTCTTCTCTTGCAGATGACAGTAGCATTAACTCATTTGAAAACTTTTTTGATCTCTTTACTTTCTTCGCTGAGATAAAAAAGATAGCGTTTCCAGTCTGCCAACTTGCTCAGAAAACAGCAAGTATGGCTTTTACGTTAGGGCTTTATTTCAACGTTCATTCTATAACCTCTGATAATATGGTCTTGACACTTGTACAGTGGATCGAGAAACGGACTCACTTGCAGATGACATTAACTCTTTTGAAAACTCTTTTGATCATTTTATTTTCTTTGCTGAGATACTGACGGCGTTCCCCTGTCTGCCAACTTGGTCAGAAATCAGCAAGTATGGCTTTTTACGTTAGTGCTTTATTTCAACGTTAATTCTAAAACCTCTGATAATATGGTCTTAAAATTTGTACAGTGGACCGAGAAAGACGTTCTCTTGCAGATGACAGTAGCATTAACTCATTTAAAAAACTTTTTGATCTTTTTACTTTCTTTGCTGAGATGCAGATAGCGTTCCCCGTGAGCGGAGATGGTAAGAAAACAGCCTGTGTGGCTCTCACGCTACTCCTTTAATTCAACGTTAATTCTCTAACCTCTAAAAATATGGTCCTGAAACTAGTACAGTGGAACGACAAAGAGACGTTCTCTTGCAGATGACAGCAGCATTAACTCATTTGGACATTTTTTTGATCATTTTACTTTATTCGCTGAGATACCGATAGCGTTCCCAGTAAGCCGACATGCTTAGAAAACAGCCAACGTGGCTCTCAGGCTAGTGCTTTATTTTAACAATAATTCCATAACTTCTAAAAACATTGTCTTGAAACTTTTACAGTGGAACGAGAAAGGAGTTCTCTTGCAGATGACAGTAGCATTAACTGGTTTGAAAACTTTTTTGATCTCTTTACTTTCTTCGCTGAGATAAAAAAGATAGCGTTTCCAGTCTGCCAACTTGCTCAAAAACAGCAAGTATGGCTTTTACGTTAGTGCTTTATTTCAACGTTAATTCTATAACCTCTAAAAATATGGTCTTGAAACTTGTACAGTGGATCGAGAAAGACGTTCTCTTGCAGATGACAGTAGCATTAACTCATTTGAAAGCTTTTTGATCTTTTTACTTTCTTTGCTGAGATGCAGATAGCGTTCCCCGTGAGCGGAGATGCTAAGAAAACAGCCTGTGTGGCTCTCACGCTACTCCTTTAATTCAACGTTAATTCTCTAACCTCTAAAAATATGGTCTTGAAACTTGTGCAGTGGACCGAGAAAGACGTTCTCTTGCAGATGACAGTAGCATTAACTCATTTGGAAATTTTCTTGATCATTTTATTTCTACGCTGAGATACAGATACCGTTCCCCGTGAGCCAAGATGCTAAGAAAACAGCCAGTGTGGCTCTCACGCTAGTGCTTTATTTCAAAGATAATTCTATAACCTCTGAAAATATGGTCCTGAAACTAGTACAGTGGAACGACAAAGAGACGTTCTCTTGCAGATGACAGCAGCATTAACTCATTTGGACATTTTTTTGATCATTTTACTTTATTCGCTGAGATACCGATAGCGTTCCCAGTAAGCCGACATGCTCAGAAAACAGCCAACGTGGCTCTCACGCTAGTGCTTTATTTCAACAATAATTCCATAACTTCTAAAAATATTGTCTTGAAACTTTTACAGTGGAACGAGAAAGGAGTTCTCTTGCAGATGACAGTAGCATTAACTGGTTTGAAAACTTTTTTGATCTCTTTACTTTCTTCGCTGAGATAAAAAAGATAGCGTTTCCAGTCTGCCAACTTGCTCAAAAACAGCAAGTATGGCTTTTACGTTAGTGCTTTATTTCAACGTTAATTCTATAACCTCTAAAAATATGGTCTTGAAACTTGTACAGTGGATCGAGAAAGACGTTCTCTTGCAGATGACAGTAGCATTAACTCATTTGAAAACTTTTTGATCTTTTTACTTTCTTTGCTGAGATGCAGATAGCGTTCCCCGTGAGCGGAGATGCTAAGAAAACAGCCTGTGTGGCTCTCACGCTACTCCTTTAATTCAACGTTAATTCTCTAACCTCTAAAAATATGGTCTTGAAACTTGTACAGTGGACCGAGAAAGACGTTCTCTTGGAGATGACAGTAGCATTAACTGATTTGAAAACTTTCTTGATCATTTTACTTTCTTCGCTGAGATAAAAAAGATAGCGTTTCCAGTCTGCCAACTTGCTCAAAAACAGCAAGTATGGCTTTTACGTTAGTGCTTTATTTCAACGTTAATTCTATAACCTCTAAAAATATGGTCTTGAAACTTGTACAGTGGATCGAGAAAGACGTTTTCTTGCAGATGAAAGTAGCATTAACTCATTTGAAAACTTTTTGATCTTTTTACTTTCTTTGCTGAGATGCAGATAGCGTTCCCCGTGAGCGGAGATGCTAAGAAAACAGCCTGTGTGGCTCTCACGCTACTCCTTTAATTCAACGTTAATTCTCTAACCTCTAAAAATATGGTCTTGAAACTTTTACAGTGGACCGAGAAAGACGTTCTCTTGCAGATGACAGTAGCATTAACTGATTTGAAAACTTTTTTGATCTCTTTACTTTCTTCGCTGAGATAAAAAAGATAGCGTTTCCAGTCTGCCAACTTGCTCAAAAACAGCAAGTATGGCTTTTACGTTAGTGCTTTATTTCAACGTTAATTCTATAACCTCTAAAAATATGGTCTTCACACTTGTACAGTGGATCGAGAAAGACGTTTTCTTGCAGATGACAGTAGCATTAACTCATTTGAAAACTTTTTGATCTTTTTACTTTCTTTGCTGAGATGAAGATAGCGTTCCCCGTGAGCGGAGATGCTAAGAAAACAGCCTGTGTGGCTCTCACGCTACTCCTTTAATTCAACGTTAATTCTCTTACCTCTAAAAATATGGTCTTGAAACTTTTACAGTGGATCGAGAAAGACGTTCTCTTGCAGATGACAGTAGCATTAACTCATTTGAAAACTTTTTTGATCTCTTTACTTTCTTCGCTGAGATAAAAAAGATAGCGTTTCCAGTCTGCCAACTTGCTCAGAAAACAGCAAGTATGGCTTTTACGTTAGGGCTTTATTTCAACGTTCATTCTATAACCTCTGATAATATGGTCTTGACACTTGTACAGTGGATCGAGAAACGGACTCACTTGCAGATGACAGGTAGCATTAACTCTTTTGAAAACTCTTTTGATCATTTTATTTTCTTTGCTGAGATACTGACGGCGTTCCCCTGTCTGCCAACTTGGTCAGAAAACAGCAAGTATGGCTTTTTACGTTAGTGCTTTATTTCAACGTTAATTCTAAAACCTCTGATAATATGGTCTTAAAATTTGTACAGTGGACCGAGAAAGACGTTCTCTTGCAGATGACAGTAGCATTAACTCATTTAAAAAACTTTTTGATCTTTTTACTTTC
This sequence comes from Acanthaster planci, assembly GCF_054643075.1. Taxonomy (NCBI): domain Eukaryota; kingdom Metazoa; phylum Echinodermata; class Asteroidea; order Valvatida; family Acanthasteridae; genus Acanthaster; species Acanthaster planci. The sequence continues at coordinate 5,413,887 of NC_141792.1, read as the reverse complement.
TTTGCTGAGATGCAGATAGCGTTCCCCGTGAGCGGAGATGGTAAGAAAACAGCCTGTGTGGCTCTCACGCTACTCCTTTAATTCAACGTTAATTCTCTAACCTCTAAAAATATGGTCCTGAAACTAGTACAGTGGAACGACAAAGAGACGTTCTCTTGCAGATGACAGCAGCATTAACTCATTTGGACATTTTTTTGATCATTTTACTTTATTCGCTGAGATACCGATAGCGTTCCCAGTAAGCCGACATGCTTAGAAAACAGCCAACGTGGCTCTCACGCTAGTGCTTTATTTCAACAATAATTCCATAACTTCTAAAAATATTGTCTTGAAACTTTTACAGTGGAACGAGAAAGGAGTTCTCTTGCAGATGACAGTAGCATTAACTGGTTTGAAAACTTTTTTGATCTCTTTACTTTCTTCGCTGAGATAAAAAAGATAGCGTTTCCAGTCTGCCAACTTGCTCAAAAACAGCAAGTATGGCTTTTACGTTAGTGCTTTATTTCAACGTTAATTCTATAACCTCTAAAAATATGGTCTTGAAACTTGTACAGTGGATCGAGAAAGACGTTCTCTTGCAGATGACAGTAGCATTAACTCATTTGAAAACTTTTTGATCTTTTTACTTTCTTTGCTGAGATGCAGATAGCGTTCCCCGTGAGCGGAGATGCTAAGAAAACAGCCTGTGTGGCTCTCACGCTACTCCTTTAATTCAACGTTAATTCTCTAACCTCTAAAAATATGGTCTTGAAACTTGTACAGTGGACCGAGAAAGACGTTCTCTTGCAGATGACAGTAGCATTAACTGATTTGAAAACTTTTTTGATCTCTTTACTTTCTTCGCTGAGATAAAAAAGATAGCGTTTCCAGTCTGCCAACTTGCTCAAAAACAGCAAGTATGGCTTTTACGTTAGTGCTTTATTTCAACGTTAATTCTAAAACCTCTGATAATATGGTCTTAAAATTTGTACAGTGGATCGAGAAAGACGTTCTCTTGCAGATGACAGTAGCATTAACTCATTTAAAAAACTTTTTGATCTTTTTACTTTCTTTGCTGAGATGCAGATAGCGTTCCCCGTGAGCAGAGATGCTAAGAAAACAGCCTGTGTGGCTCTCACGCTACTCCTTTAATTCAACGTTAATTCTCTAACCTCTCAAAATATGATCCTGAAACTTGTACAGTGGATCGAGAAAGACGTTCTCTTGCAGATGACAGCAGCATTAACTCATTTGAAAACTTTTTTGATCTCTTTACTTTCTTCGCTGAGATGCAGATAGCGTTCCCCGTGAGCGGAGATGCTAAGAAAACAGCCTGTGTGGCTCTCACGCTACTCCTTTAATTCAACGTTAATCCTTTAACCTCTAAAAAAATGGTCTTGAAACTTGTACAGTGGATCGAGAAAGACGTTCTCTTGCAGATGACAGTAGTATTAACTCATTTGAAAACTTTTTTGATCTCTTTACTTTCTTCGCTGAGATAAAAAAGATAGCGTTTCCAGTCTGCCAACTTGCTCAGAAAACAGCAAGTATGGCTTTTACGTTAGGGCTTTATTTCAACGTTCATTCTATAACCTCTGATAATATGGTCTTGACACTTGTACAGTGGATCGAGAAACGGACTCACTTGCAGATGACAGTAGCATTAACTCTTTTGAAAACTCTTTTGATCATTTTATTTTCTACGCTGAGATACAGATACCGTTCCCCGTGAGCCAAGATGCTAAGAAAACAGCCAGTGTGGCTCTCACGCTAGTGCTTTATTTCAAAGATAATTCTATAACCTCTGAAAATATGGTCCTGAAACTAGTACAGTGGAACGACAAAGAGACGTTCTCTTGCAGATGACAGCAGCATTAACTCATTTGGACATTTTTTTGATCATTTTACTTTATTCGCTGAGATATCGATAGCGTTCCCAGTAAGCCGACATGCTTAGAAAAACGCCAACGTGGCTCTCAGGCTAGTGCTTTATTTCAACAATAATTCCATAACTTCTAAAAATATTGTCTTGAAACTTTTACAGTGGAACGAGAAAGGAGTTCTCTTGCAGATGACAGTAGCATTAACTGGTTTGAAAACTTTTTTGATCTCTTTACTTTCTTCGCTGAGATAAAAAAGATAGCGTTTCCAGTCTGCCAACTTGCTCAAAAACAGCAAGTATGGCTTTTACGTTAGTGCTTTATTTCAACGTTAATTCTATAACCTCTAAAAATATGGTCTTGAAACTTGTACAGTGGATCGAGAAAGACGTTCTCTTGCAGATGACAGTAGCATTAACTCATTTGAAAACTTTTTGATCTTTTTACTTTCTTTGCTGAGATGCAGATAGCGTTCCCCGTGAGCGGAGATGCTAAGAAAACAGCCTGTGTGGCTCTCACGCTACTCCTTTAATTCAACGTTAATTCTCTTACCTCTAAAAATATGGTCTTGAAACTTTTACAGTGGATCGAGAAAGACGTTCTCTTGCAGATGACAGTAGCATTAACTCATTTGAAAACTTTTTTGATCTCTTTACTTTCTTCGCTGAGATAAAAAAGATAGCGTTTCCAGTCTGCCAACTTGCTCAGAAAACAGCAAGTATGGCTTTTACGTTAGGGCTTTATTTCAACGTTCATTCTATAACCTCTGATAATATGGTCTTGACACTTGTACAGTGGATCGAGAAACGGACTCACTTGCAGATGACAGGTAGCATTAACTCTTTTGAAAACTCTTTTGATCATTTTATTTTCTTTGCTGAGATACTGACGGCGTTCCCAGTCTGCCAACTTGGTCAGAAAACAGGAAGTATGGCTTTTTACGTTAGTGCTTTATTTCAACGTTAATTCTAAAACCTCTGATAATATGGTCTTAAAATTTGTACAGTGGACCGAGAAAGACGTTCTCTTGCAGATGACAGTAGCATTAACTCATTTAAAAAAACTTTTTGATCTTTTTACTTTCTTTGCTGAGATGCAGATAGCGTTCCCCGTGAGCGGAGATGGTAAGAAAACAGCCTGTGTGGCTCTCACGCTACTCCTTTAATTCAACGTTAATTCTCTAACCTCTAAAAATATGGTCCTGAAACTAGTACAGTGGAACGACAAAGAGACGTTCTCTTGCAGATGACAGCAGCATTAACTCATTTGGACATTTTTTTGATCATTTTACTTTATTCGCTGAGATACCGATAGCGTTCCCAGTAAGCCGACATGCTTAGAAAACAGCCAACGTGACTCTCAGGCTAGTGCTTTATTTCAACAATAATTCCATAACTTCTAAAAATATTGTCTTGAAACTTTTACAGTGGAAGGAGAAAGGAGTTCTCTTGCAGATGACAGTAGCATTAACTGGTTTGAAAACTTTTTTGATCTCTTTACTTTCTTCGCTGAGATAAAAAAGATAGCGTTTCCAGTCTGCCAACTTGCTCAAAAACAGCAAGTATGGCTTTTACGTTAGTGCTTTATTTCAACGTTAATTCTATAACCTCTAAAAATATGGTCTTGAAACTTGTACAGTGGATCGAGAAAGACGTTCTCTTGCAGATGACAGTAGCATTAACTCATTTGAAAACTTTTTGATCTTTTTACTTTCTTTGCTGAGATGCAGATAGCGTTCCCCGTGAGCGGAGATGCTAAGAAAACAGCCTGTGTGGCTCTCACGCTACTCCTTTAATTCAACGTTAATTCTCTAACCTCTAAAAATATGGTCTTGAAACTTGTACAGTGGACCGAGAAAGACGTTCTCTTGCAGATGACAGTAGCATTAACTCATTTGGAAACTTTCTTGATCATTTTATTTTCTACGCTGAGATACAGATACCGTTCCCCGTGAGCCAAGATGCTAAGAAAACAGCCAGTGTGGCTCTCACGCTAGTGCATTATTTCAAAGATAATTCTATAACCTCTGATAATATGGTCTTGACACTTGTACAGTGGATCGAGAAACGGACTCACTTGCAGATGACAGGTAGCATTAACTCTTTTGAAAACTCTTTTGATCATTTTATTTTCTTTGCTGAGATACTGACGGCGTTCCCAGTCTGCCAACTTGGTCAGAAAACAGCAAGTATGGCTTTTTACGTTAGTGCTTTATTTCAACGTTAATTCTAAAACCTCTGATAATATGGTCTTGAAATTTGTACAGTGGACCGAAAAAGACGTTCTCTTGCAGATGACAGTAGCATTAACTCATTTAAAAACTTTTTGATCTTTTTACTTTCTTTGCTGAGATGCAGATAGCGTTCCCCGTGAGCGGAGATGCTAAGAAAACAGCCTGTGTGGCTCTCACGCTACTCCTTTAATTCAACGTTAATTCTCTTACCTCTAAAAATATGGTCTTGAAACTTTTACAGTGGATCGAGAAAGACGTTCTCTTGCAGATGACAGTAGCATTAACTCATTTGAAAACTTTTTTGATCTCTTTACTTTCTTCGCTGAGATAAAAAAGATAGCGTTTCCAGTCTGCCAACTTGCTCAGAAAACAGCAAGTATGGCTTTTACGTTAGGGCTTTATTTCAACGTTCATTCTATAACCTCTGATAATATGGTCTTGACACTTGTACAGTGGATCGAGAAACGGACTCACTTGCAGATGACAGGTAGCATTAACTCTTTTGAAAACTCTTTTGATCATTTTATTTTCTTTGCTGAGATACTGACGGCGTTCCCAGTCTGCCAACTTGCTCAAAAACAGCAAGTATGGCTTTTTACGTTAGTGCTTTATTTCAACGTTAATTCTAAAACCTCTGATAATATGGTCTTAAAATTTGTACAGTGGACCTAGAAAGACGTTCTCTTGCAGATGACAGTAGCATTAACTCATTTAAAAAACTTTTTGATCTTTTTACTTTCTTTGCTGAGATGCAGATAGCGTTCCCCGTGAGCGGAGATGGTAAGAAAACAGCCTGTGTGGCTCTCACGCTACTCCTTTAATTCAACGTTAATTCTCTAACCTCTAAAAATATGGTCCTGAAACTAGTACAGTGGCACGACAAAGAGACGTTCTCTTGCAGATGACAGCAGCATTAACTCATTTGGACATTTTTTTGATCATTTTACTTTATTCGCTGAGATACCGATAGCGTTCCCAGTAAGCCGACATGCTTAGAAAACAGCCAACGTGACTCTCAGGCTAGTGCTTTATTTCAACAATAATTCCATAACTTCTAAAAATATTGTCTTGAAACTTTTACAGTGGAAGGAGAAAGGAGTTCTCTTGCAGATGACAGTAGCATTAACTGGTTTGAAAACTTTTTTGATCTCTTTACTTTCTTCGCTGAGATAAAAAAGATAGCGTTTCCAGTCTGCCAACTTGCTCAAAAACAGCAAGTATGGCTTTTACGTTAGTGCTTTATTTCAACGTTAATTCTATAACCTCTAAAAATATGGTCTTGAAACTTGTACAGTGGATCGAGAAAGACGTTCTCTTGCAGATGACAGTAGCATTAACTCATTTGAAAACTTTTTGATCTTTTTACTTTCTTTGCTGAGATGCAGATAGCGTTCCCCGTGAGCGGAGATGCTAAGAAAACAGCCTGTGTGGCTCTCACGCTACTCCTTTAATTCAACGTTAATTCTCTAACCTCTAAAAATATGGTCTTGAAACTTGTACAGTGGACCGAGAAAGACGTTCTCTTGCAGATGACAGTAGCATTAACTCATTTGGAAACTTTCTTGATCATTTTATTTTCTACGCTGAGATACAGATACCATTCCCCGTGAGCCAAGATGCTAAGAAAACAGCCAGTGTGGCTCTCACGCTAGTGCTTTATTTCAAAGATAATTCTATAACCTCTGATAATATGGTCTTGACACTTGTACAGTGGATCGAGAAACGGGCTCACTTGCAGATGACAGGTAGCATTAACTCTTTTGAAAACTCTTTTGATCATTTTATTTTCTTTGCTGAGATACTGACGGCGTTCCCAGTCTGCCAACTTGGTCAGAAAACAGCAAGTATGGCTTTTTACGTTAGTGCTTTATTTCAACGTTAATTCTAAAACCTCTGATAATATGGTCTTAAAATTTGTACAGTGGACCGAGAAAGACGTTCTCTTGCAGATGACAGTAGCATTAACTCATTTAAAAAACTTTTTGATCTTTTTACTTTCTTTGCTGAGATGCAGATAGCGTTCCCCGTGAGCGGAGATGGTAAGAAAACAGCCTGTGTGGCTCTCACGCTACTCCTTTAATTCAACGTTAATTCTCTAACCTCTAAAAATATGGTCCTGAAACTAGTACAGTGGAACGACAAAGAGACGTTCTCTTGCAGATGACAGCAGCATTAACTCATTTGGACATTTTTTTTATCATTTTACTTTATTCGCTGAGATACCGATAGCGTTCCCCGTGAGCCAAGATGCTAAGAAAACAGCCAGTGTGGCTCTCACGCTAGTGCTTTATTTCAAAGGTAATTCTATAACCTCTGAAAATATGGTCCTGAAACTAGTACAGTGGAACGACAAAGAGACGTTCTCTTGCAGATGACAGCAGCATTAACTCATTTGGACATTTTTTTGATCTCTTTACTTTATTCGCTGAGATACCGATAGCGTTCCCAGTAAGCCGACATGCTCAGAAAACAGCCTGTGTGGCTCTCACGCTACTCCTTTAATTCAACGTTAATTCTTTAACCTCTAAAAATATGGTCTTGAAACTTGTACAGTGGATCGAGAAAGACGTTCTCTTGCAGATGACAGTAGTATTAACTCATTTGAAAACTTTTTTGATCTCTTTACTTTCTTCGCTGAGATAAAAAAATAGCGTTTCCAGTCAGCCAACTTGCACAGAAAACAGCAAGTATGGCTTTTACGTTAGGGCTTTATTTCAACGTTCATTCTATTACCTCTGATAATATGGTCTTGACACTTGTACAGTGGATCGAGAAACGGACTCACTTGCAGATGACAGTAGCATTAACTCTTTTGAAAACTCTTTTGATCATTTTATTTTCTTTGCTGAGATACTGACGGCGTTCCCAGTCTGCCAACTTGCTCAAAAACAGCAAGTATGGCTTTTACGTTAGTGCATTATTTCAACGTTAATTCTAAAACCTCTGATAATATGGTCTTAAAATTTGTACAGTGGATCGAGAAAGACGTTCTCTTGCAGATGACAGTAGCATTAACTCATTTAAAAAACTTTTTGATCTTTTTACTTTCTTTGCTGAGATGCAGATAGCGTTCCCCGTGAGCGGAGATGGTAAGAAAACAGCCTGTGTGGCTCTCACGCTACTCCTTTAATTCAACGTTAATTCTCTAACCTCTAAAAACATTGTCCTGAAACTAGTACAGTGGAACGACAAAGAGACGTTCTCTTGCAGATGACAGCAGCATTAACTCATTTGGACATTTTTTTGATCATTTTACTTTATTCGCTGAGATACCGATAGCGTTCCCAGTAAGCCGACATGCTTAGAAAACAGCCAACGTGGCTCTCACGCTAGTGCTTTATTTCAACAATAATTCCATAACTTCTAAAAATATTGTCTTGAAACTTTTACAGTGGACCGAGAAAGACGTTCTCTTGCAGATGACAGTAGCATTAACTGGTTTGAAAACTTTTTTGATCTCTTTACTTTCTTCGCTGAGATAAAAAAGATAGCGTTTCCAGTCTGCCAACTTGCTCAAAAACAGCAAGTATGGCTTTTACGTTAGTGCTTTATTTCAACGTTAATTCTATAACCTCTAAAAATATGGTCTTGAAACTTGTACAGTGGATCGAGAAAGACGTTCTCTTGCAGATGACAGTAGCATTAACTCATTTGAAAACTTTTTGATCTTTTTACTTTCTTTGCTGAGATGCAGATAGCGTTCCCCGTGAGCGGAGATGCTAAGAAAACAGCCTGTGTGGCTCTCACGCTACTCCTTTAATTCAACGTTAATTCTCTAACCTCTAAAAATATGGTCTTGAAACTTATACAGTGGACCGAGAAAGACGTTCTCTTGCAGATGACAGTAGCATTAACTGATTTGAAAACTTTTTTGATCTCTTTACTTTCTTCGCTGAGATAAAAAAGATAGCGTTTCCAGTCTGCCAACTTGCTCAAAAACAGCAAGTATGGCTATTACGTTAGTGCTTTATTTCAACGTTAATTCTATAACCTCTAAAAATATGGTCTTGAAACTTGTACAGTGGATCGAGAAAGACGTTTTCTTGCAGATGACAGTAGCATTAACTCATTTGAAAACTTTTTGATCTTTTTACTTTCTTTGCTGAGATGCAGATAGCGTTCCCCGTGAGCGGAGATGCTAAGAAAACAGCCTGTGTGGCTCTCACGCTACTCCTTTAATTCAACGTTAATTCTCTAACCTCTCAAAATATGGTCTTGAAACTTGTACAGTGGATCGAGAAAGACGTTCTCTTGCAGATGACAGTAGCATTAACTCATTTGAAAACTTTTTTGATCTCTTTACTTTCTTCGCTGAGATGCAGATAGCGTTCCCCGTGAGCGGAGATGCTAAGAAAACAGCCTGTGTGGCTCTCACGCTACTCCTTTAATTCAACGTTAATTCTTTAACCTCTAAAAATATGGTCTTGAAACTTGTACAGTGGATCGAGAAAGACGTTCTCTTGCAGATGACAGTAGTATTAACTCATTTGAAAACTTTTTTGATCTCTTTACTTTCTTCGCTGAGATAAAAAAATAGCGTTTCCAGTCTGCCAACTTGCACAGAAAACAGCAAGTATGGCTTTTACGTTAGGGCTTTATTTCAACGTTCATTCTATAACCTCTGATAATATGGTCTTGACACTTGTACAGTGGATCGAGAAACGGACTCACTTGCAGATGACAGTAGCATTAACTCTTTTGAAAACTCTTTTGATCATTTTATTTTCTTTGCTGAGATACTGACAGCGTTCCTAGTCTGCCAACTTGGTAAGAAAACAGTAAGTATGGCTTTTTACGTTAGTGCTTTATTTCAACGTTAATTCTAAAACCTCTGATAATATGGTCTTAAAATTTGTACAGTGGAACGAGAAAGACGTTCTCTTGCAGATGACAGTAGCATTAACTCATTTAAAAAACTTTTTGATCTTTTTACTTTCTTTGCTGAGATGCAGATAGCGTTCCCCGTGAGCGGAGATGCTAAGAAAACAGCCTGTGTGGCTCTCACGCTACTCCTTTAATTCAACGTTAATTCTCTAACCTCTAAAAATATGGTCCTGAAACTAGTACAGTGGAACGATAAAGGGACGTTCTCTTGCAGATGACAGCAGCATTAACTCATTTGGACATTTTTTTGATCATTTTACTTTATTCGCTGAGATACCGATAGCGTTCCCAGTAAGCCGACATGCTTAGAAAACAGCCAACGTGACTCTCAGGCTAGTGCTTTATTTCAACAATAATTCCATAACTTCTAAAAATATTGTCTTGAAACTTTTACAGTGGAAGGAGAAAGGAGTTCTCTTGCAGATGACAGTAGCATTAACTGGTTTGAAAACTTTTTTGATCTCTTTACTTTCTTCGCTGAGATAAAAAAGATAGCGTTTCCAGTCTGCCAACTTGCTCAAAAACAGCAAGTATGGCTTTTACGTTAGTGCTTTATTTCAACGTTAATTCTATAACCTCTAAAAATATGGTCTTGAAACTTGTACAGTGGATCGAGAAAGACGTTCTCTTGCAGATGACAGTAGCATTAACTCATTTGAAAACTTTTTGATCTCTTTACTTTCTTCGCTGAGATAAAAAAGATAGCGTTTCCAGTCTGCCAACTTGCTCAGAAAACAGCAAGTATGGCTTTTACGTTAGGGCTTTATTTCAACGTTCATTCTATAACCTCTGATAATATGGTCTTGACACTTGTACAGTGGATCGAGAAACGGACTCACTTGCAGATGACAGTAGCATTAACTCTTTTGAAAACTCTTTTGATCATTTTATTTTCTTTGCTGAGATACTGACAGCGTTCCCAGTCTGCCAACTTGGTAAGAAAACAGTAAGTATGGCTTTTTACGTTAGTGCTTTATTTCAACGTTAATTCTAAAACCTCTGATAATATGGTCTTAAAATTTGTACAGTGGAACGAGAAAGACGTTCTCTTGCAGATGACAGTAGCATTAACTCATTTAAAAAACTTTTTGATCTTTTTACTTTCTTTGCTGAGATGCAGATAGCGTTCCCCGTGAGCGGAGATGCTAAGAAAACAGCCTGTGTGGCTCTCACGCTACTCCTTTAATTCAACGTTAATTCTCTAACCTCTCAAAATATGGTCTTGAAACTTGTACAGTGGATCGAGAAAGACGTTCTCTTGCAGATGACAGTAGCATTAACTCATTTGAAAACTTTTTTGATCTCTTTACTTTCTTCGCTGAGATGCAGATAGCGTTCCCCGTGAGCGGAGATGCTAAGAAAACAGCCTGTGTGGCTCTCACGCTACTCCTTTAATTCAACGTTAATTCTTTAACCTCTAAAAAAATGGTCTTGAAACTTGTACAGTGGATCGAGAAAGACGTTCTCTTGCAGATGACAGTAGTATTAACTCATTTGAAAACTTTTTTGATCTCTTTACTTTCTTCGCTGAGATAAAAAAGATAGCGTTTCCAGTCTGCCAACTTGCTCAGAAAACAGCAAGTATGGCTTTTACGTTAGGGCTTTATTTCAACGTTCATTCTATAACCTCTGATAATATGGTCTTGACACTTGTACAGTGGATCGAGAAACGGACTCACTTGCAGATGACAGTAGCATTAACTCTTTTGAAAACTCTTTTGATCATTTTATTTTCTTTGCTGAGATACTGACGGCGTTCCCAGTCTGCCAACTTGGTAAGAAAACAGTAAGTATGGCTTTTTACGTTAGTGCTTTATTTCAACGTTAATTCTAAAACCTCTGATAATATGGTCTTGAAACTTGTACAGTGGATCGAGAAAGACGTTCTCTTGCAGATGACAGTAGCATTAACTCATTTAAAAAACTTTTTGATCTTTTTACTTTCTTTGCTGAGATGCAGATAGCGTTCCCCGTGAGCGGAGATGCTAAGAAAACAGCCTGTGTGGCTCTCACGCTACTCCTTTAATTCAACGTTAATTCTCTAACCTCTCAAAATATGGTCTTGAAACTTGTACAGTGGACCGAGAAAGACGTTCTCTTGCAGATGACAGTAGCATTAACTCATTTGGAAACTTTCTTGATCATTTTATTTTCTACGCTGAGATACAGATACCGTTCCCCGTGAGCCAAGATGCTAAGAAAACAGCCAGTGTGGCTCTCACGCTAGTGCTTTATTTCAAAGATAATTCTATAACCTCTGAAAATATGGTCCTGAAACTAGTACAGTGGAACGACAAAGAGACGTTCTCTTGCAGATGACAGCAGCATTAACTCATTTGGACATTTTTTTGATCATTTTACTTTATTCGCTGAGATATCGATAGCGTTCCCAGTAAGCCGACATGCTTAGAAAACAGCCAACGTGACTCTCAGGCTAGTGCTTTATTTCAACAATAATTCCATAACTTCTAAAAATATTGTCTTGAAACTTTTACAGTGGAAGGAGAAAGGAGTTCTCTTGCAGATGACAGTAGCATTAACTGGTTTGAAAACTTTTTTGATCTCTTTACTTTCTTCGCTGAGATAAAAAAGATAGCGTTTCCAGTCTGCCAACTTGCTCAAAAACAGCAAGTATGGCTTTTACGTTAGTGCTTTATTTCAACGTTAATTCTATAACCTCTAAAAATATGGTCTTGAAACTTGTACAGTGGATCGAGAAAGACGTTCTCTTGCAGATGACAGTAGCATTAACTCATTTGAAAACTTTTTGATCTTTTTACTTTCTTTGCTGAGATGCAGATAGCGTTCCCCGTGAGCGGAGATGCTAAGAAAACAGCCTGTGTGGCTCTCACGCTACTCCTTTAATTCAACGTTAATTCTCTAACCTCTCAAAATATGGTCTTGAAACTTGTACAGTGGACCGAGAAAGACGTTCTCTTGCAGATGACAGTAGCATTAACTCATTTGGAAACTTTTTTGATCTCTTTACTTTCTTCGCTGAGATAAAAAAGATAGCGTTTCCAGTCTGCCAACTTGCTCAGAAAACAGCAAGTATGGCTTTTACGTTAGGGCTTTATTTCAACGTTCATTCTATAACCTCTGATAATATGGTCTTGACACTTGTACAGTGGATCGAGAAACGGACTCACTTGCAGATGACAGGTAGCATTAACTCTTTTGAAAACTCTTTTGATCATTTTATTTTCTTTGCTGAGATACTGACGGCGTTCCCAGTCTGCCAACTTGGTCAGAAAACAGCAAGTATGGCTTTTTACGTTAGTGCTTTATTTCAACGTTAATTCTAAAACCTCTGATAATATGGTCTTGAAATTTGTACAGTGGACCGAGAAAGACGTTCTCTTGCAGATGACAGTAGCATTAACTCATTTAAAAACTTTTTGATCTTTTTACTTTCTTTGCTGAGATGCAGATAGCGTTCCCCGTGAGCGGAGATGCTAAGAAAACAGCCTGTGTGGCTCTCACGCTACTCCTTTAATTCAACGTTAATTCTCTTACCTCTAAAAATATGGTCTTGAAACTTTTACAGTGGATCGAGAAAGACGTTCTCTTGCAGATGACAGTAGCATTAACTCATTTGAAAACTTTTTTGATCTCTTTACTTTCTTCGCTGAGATAAAAAAGATAGCGTTTCCAGTCTGCCAACTTGCTCAGAAAACAGCAAGTATGGCTTTTACGTTAGGGCTTTATTTCAACGTTCATTCTATAACCTCTGATAATATGGTCTTGACACTTGTACAGTGGATCGAGAAACGGACTCACTTGCAGATGACAGGTAGCATTAACTCTTTTGAAAACTCTTTTGATCATTTTATTTTCTTTGCTGAGATACTGACGGCGTTCCCAGTCTGCCAACTTGCTCAAAAACAGCAAGTATGGCTTTTTACGTTAGTGCTTTATTTCAACGTTAATTCTAAAACCTCTGATAATATGGTCTTAAAATTTGTACAGTGGACCGAGAAAGACGTTCTCTTGCAGATGACAGTAGCATTAACTCATTTTAAAAAACTTTTTGATCTTTTTACTTTCTTTGCTGAGATGCAGATAGCGTTCCCCGTGAGCGGAGATGGTAAGAAAACAGCCTGTGTGGCTCTCACGCTACTCCTTTAATTCAACGTTAATTCTCTAACCTCTAAAAATATGGTCCTGAAACTAGTACAGTGGAACGACAAAGAGACGTTCTCTTGCAGATGACAGCAGCATTAACTCATTTGGACATTTTTTTGATCATTTTACTTTATTCGCTGAGATACCGATAGCGTTCCCAGTAAGCCGACATGCTTAGAAAACAGCCAACGTGACTCTCAGGCTAGTGCTTTATTTCAACAATAATTCCATAACTTCTAAAAATATTGTCTTGAAACTTTTACAGTGGAAGGAGAAAGGAGTTCTCTTGCAGATGACAGTAGGCATTAACTGGTTTGAAAACTTTTTTGATCTCTTTACTTTCTTCGCTGAGATAAAAAAGATAGCGTTTCCAGTCTGCCAACTTGCTCAAAAACAGCAAGTATGGCTTTTACGTTAGTGCTTTATTTCAACGTTAATTCTATAACCTCTAAAAATATGGTCTTGAAACTTGTACAGTGGATCGAGAAAGACGTTCTCTTGCAGATGACAGTAGCATTAACTCATTTGAAAACTTTTTGATCTTTTTACTTTCTTTGCTGAGATGCAGATAGCGTTCCCCGTGAGCGGAGATGCTAAGAAAACAGCCTGTGTGGCTCTCACGCTACTCCTTTAATTCAACGTTAATTCTCTAACCTCTAAAAATATGGTCTTGAAACTTGTACAGTGGACCGAGAAAGACGTTCTCTTGCAGATGACAGTAGCATTAACTCATTTGGAAACTTTCTTGATCATTTTATTTTCTACGCTGAGATACAGATACCGTTCCCCGTGAGCCAAGATGCTAAGAAAACAGCCAGTGTGGCTCTCACGCTAGTGCTTTATTTCAAAGATAATTCTATAACCTCTGATAATATGGTCTTGACACTTGTACAGTGGATCGAGAAACGGGCTCACTTGCAGATGACAGGTAGCATTAACTCTTTTGAAAACTCTTTTGATCATTTTATTTTCTTTGCTGAGATACTGACGGCGTTCCCAGTCTGCCAACTTGGTCAGAAAACAGCAAGTATGGCTTTTTACGTTAGTGCTTTATTTCAACGTTAATTCTAAAACCTCTGATAATATGGTCTTAAAATTTGTACAGTGGACCGAGAAAGACGTTCTCTTGCAGATGACAGTAGCATTAACTCATTTAAAAAACTTTTTGATCTTTTTACTTTCTTTGCTGAGATGCAGATAGCGTTCCCCGTGAGCGGAGATGGTAAGAAAACAGCCTGTGTGGCTCTCACGCTACTCCTTTAATTCAACGTTAATTCTCTAACCTCTAAAAATATGGTCCTGAAACTAGTACAGTGGAACGACAAAGAGATGTTCTCTTGCAGATGACAGCAGCATTAACTCATTTGGACATTTTTTGATCATTTTACTTTATTCGCTGAGATACCGATAGCGTTCCCCGTGAGCCAAGATGCTAAGAAAACAGCCAGTGTGGCTCTCACGCTAGTGCTTTATTTCAAAGGTAATTCTATAACCTCTGAAAATATGGTCCTGAAACTAGTACAGTGGAACGACAAAGAGACGTTCTCTTGCAGATGACAGCAGCATTAACTCATTTGGACATTTTTTTGATCTCTTTACTTTATTCGCTGAGATACCGATAGCGTTCCCAGTAAGCCGACATGCTCAGAAAACAGCCAACGTGGCTCTCACGCTAGTGCTTTATTTCAACAATAATTCCATAACTTCTAAAAATATTGTCTTGAAACTTTTACAGTGGAACGAGAAAGGAGTTCTCTTGCAGATGACAGTAGCATTAACTGGTTTGAAAACTTTTTTGATCTCTTTACTTTCTTCGCTGAGATAAAAAAGATAGCGTTTCCAGTCTGCCAACTTGCTCAAAAACAGCAAGTATGGCTTTTACGTTAGTGCTTTATTTCAACGTTAATTCTATAACCTCTAAAAATATTGTCTTGAAACTTGTACAGTGGATCGAGAAAGACGTTCTCTTGCAGATGACAGTAGCATTAACTCATTTGAAAACTTTTTGATCTTTTTACTTTCTTTGCTGAGATGCAGATAGCGTTCCCCGTGAGCGGAGATGCTAAGAAAACAGCCTGTGTGGCTCTCACGCTACTCCTTTAATTCAACGTTAATTCTCTAACCTCTAAAAATATTGTCTTGAAACTTTTACAGTGGAACGAGAAAGGAGTTCTCTTGCAGATGACAGTAGCATTAACTGGTTTGAAAACTTTTTTGATCTCTTTACTTTCTTCGCTGAGATAAAAAAGATAGCGTTTCCAGTCTGCCAACTTGCTCAAAAACAGCAAGTATGGCTTTTACGTTAGTGCTTTATTTCAACGTTAATTCTATAACCTCTAAAAATATGGTCTTGAAACTTGTACAGTGGATCGAGAAAGACGTTTTCTTGCAGATGACAGTAGCATTAACTCATTTGAAAACTTTTTGATCTTTTTACTTTCTTTGCTGAGATGCAGATAGCGTTCCCCGTGAGCGGAGATGCTAAGAAAACAGCCTGTGTGGCTCTCACGCTACTCCTTTAATTCAACGTTAATTCTCTTACCTCTAAAAATATGGTCTTGAAACTTTTACAGTGGATCGAGAAAGACGTTCTCTTGCAGATGACAGTAGCATTAACTGATTTGAAAACTTTTTTGATCTCTTTACTTTATTTGCTGAGATAAAAAAGATAGCGTTTCCAGTCTGCCAACTTGCTCAGAAAACAGCAAGTATGGCTTTTACGTTAGGGCTTTATTTCAACGTTCATTCTATAACCTCTGATAATATGGTCTTGACACTTGTACAGTGGATCGAGAAACGGACTCACTTGCAGATGACAGGTAGCATTAACTCTTTTGAAAACTCTTTTGATCATTTTATTTTCTTTGCTGAGATACTGACGGCGTTCCCAGTCTGCCAACTTGGTCAGAAAACAGCAAGTATGGCTTTTACGTTAGTGCTTTATTTCAACGTTAATTCTATAACCTCTAAAAATATGGTCTTGAAACTTGTACAGTGGATCGAGAAAGACGTTCTCTTGCAGATGACAGTAGCATTAATTCATTTGAAAACTTTTTGATCTTTTTACTTTCTTTGCTGAGATGCAGATAGCGTTCCCCGTGAGCGGAGATGCTAAGAAAACAGCCTGTGTGGCTCTCACGCTACTCCTTTAATTCAACGTTAATTCTCTAACCTCTAAAAATATGGTCTTGAAACTTGTACAGTGGATCGAGAAAGACGTTCTCTTGCAGATGACAGTAGCATTAACTCATTTGGAAACTTTCTTGATCATTTTATTTTCTACGCTGAGATACAGATACCGTTCCCCGTGAGCCAAGATGCTAAGAAAACAGCCAGTGTGGCTCTCACGCTAGTGCTTTATTTCAAAGGTAATTCTATAACCTCTGAAAATATGGTCCTGAAACTAGTACAGTGGAACGACAAAGAGACGTTCTCTTGCAGATGACAGCAGCATTAACTCATTTGCACTTTTTTTTGATCTCTTTACTTTATTCGCTGAGATACCGATAGCGTTCCCAGTAAGCCGACATGCTCAGAAAACAGCCAACGTGGCTCTCACGCTAGTGCTTTATTTCAACAATAATTCCATAACTTCTAAAAATATTCTCTTGAAACTTTTACAGTGGAACGAGAAAGGAGTTCTCTTGCAGATGACAGTAGCATTAACTGGTTTGAAAACTTTTTTGATCTCTTTACTTTCTTCGCTGAGATAAAAAAGATAGCGTTTCCAGTCTGCCAACTTGCTCAAAAACAGCAAGTATGGCTTTTACGTTAGTGCTTTATTTCAACGTTAATTCTATAACCTCTAAAAATATGGTCTTGAATTTTGTACAGTGGATCGAGAAAGACGTTTTCTTGCAGATGATAGTAGCATTAACTCATTTGAAAACTTTTTGATCTTTTTACTTTCTTTGCTGAGATGCAGATAGCGTTCCCCGTGAGCGGAGATGCTAAGAAAACAGCCTGTGTGGCTCTCACGCTACTCCTTTAATTCAACGTTAATTCTCTAACCTCTAAAAATATGGTCTTGAAACTTGTACAGTGGATCGAGAAAGACGTTCTCTTGCAGATGACAGTAGCATAAACTCATTTGAAAACTTTTTTGATCTCTTTACTTTCTTCGCTGAGATAAAAAAGATAGCGTTTCCAGTCTGCCAACTTGCTCAGAAAACAGCAAGTATGGCTTTTACGTTAGGGCTTTATTTCAACGTTCATTCTATAACCTCTGATAATATGGTCTTGACACTTGTACAGTGGATCGAGAAACGGACTCACTTGCAGATGACAGTAGCATTAACTCTTTTGAAAACTCTTTTGATCATTTTATTTTCTTTGCTGAGATACTGACAGCGTTTCCAGTCTGCCAACTTGGTCAGAAAACAGCAAGTATGGCTTTTACGTTAGTACTCTATTTCAACGTTAATTCTACAACCTCTGATAATATGGTCTTAAAATTTGTACAGTGGAACGAGAAAGACGTTCTCTTGCAGATGACAGTAGCATTAACTCATTTGGAAACTTTCTTGATCATTTTATTTTCTACGCTGAGATACAGATACCGTTCCCCGTGAGCCAAGATGCTAAGAAAACAGCCAGTGTGGCTCTCACGCTAGTGCTTTATTTCAAAGATAATTCTATAACCTCTGAAAATATTGTCTTGAAACTTTTACAGTGGAACGAGAAAGGAGTTCTCTTGCAGATGACAGTAGCATTAACTGGTTTGAAAACTTTTTTGATCTCTTTACTTTCTTCGCTGAGATAAAAAAGATAGCGTTTCCAGTCTGCCAACTTGCTCAAAAACAGCAAGTATGGCTTTTACGTTAGTGCTTTATTTCAACGTTAATTCTATAACCTCTAAAAATATGGTCTTGAAACTTGTACAGTGGATCGAGAAAGACGTTTTCTTGCAGATGACAGTAGCATTAACTCATTTGAAAACTTTTTGATCTTTTTACTTTCTTTGCTGAGATGCAGATAGCGTTCCCCGTGAGCGGAGATGCTAAGAAAACAGCCTGTGTGGCTCTCACGCTACTCCTTTAATTCAACGTTAATTCTCTTACCTCTAAAAATATGGTCTTGAAACTTTTACAGTGGATCGAGAAAGACGTTCTCTTGCAGATGACAGTAGCATTAACTAATTTGAAAACTTTTTTGATCTCTTTACTTTCTTCGCTGAGATAAAAAAGATAGCGTTTCCAGTCTGCCAACTTGCTCAGAATACAGCAAGTATGGCTTTTACGTTAGGGCTTTATTTCAACGTTCATTCTATAACCTCTGATAATATGGTCTTGACACTTGTACAGTGGATCGAGAAACGGACTCACTTGCAGATGACAGGTAGCATTAACTCTTTTGAAAACTCTTTTGATCATTTTATTTTCTTTGCTGAGATACTGACGGCGTTCCCAGTCTGCCAACTTGGTCAGAAAACAGCAAGTATGGCTTTTACGTTAGTGCTTTATTTCAACGTTAATTCTATAACCTCTAAAAATATGGTCTTGAAACTTGTACAGTGGATCGAGAAAGACGTTCTCTTGCAGATGACAGTAGCATTAATTCATTTGAAAACTTTTTGATCTTTTTACTTTCTTTGCTGAGATGCAGATAGCGTTCCCCGTGAGCGGAGATGCTAAGAAAACAGCCTGTGTGGCTCTCACGCTACTCCTTTAATTCAACGTTAATTCTCTAACCTCTAAAAATATGGTCTTGAAACTTGTACAGTGGATCGAGAAAGACGTTCTCTTGCAGATGACAGTAGCATTAACTGATTTGAAAACTTTTTTGATCTCTTTACTTTATTCGCTGAGATAAAAAAGATAGCGTTTCCAGTCTGCCAACTTGCTCAGAAAACAGCAAGTATGGCTTTTACGTTAGGGCTTTATTTCAACGTTCATTCTATAACCTCTGATAATATGGTCTTGACACTTGTACAGTGGATCGAGAAACGGACTCACTTGCAGATGACAGGTAGCATTAACTCTTTTGAAAACTCTTTTGATCATTTTATTTTCTTTGCTGAGATACTGACGGCGTTCCCAGTCTGCCAACTTGGTCAGAAAACAGCAAGTATGGCTTTTACGTTAGTGCTTTATTTCAACGTTAATTCTATAACCTCTAAAAATATGGTCTTGAAACTTGTACAGTGGATCGAGAAAGACGTTCTCTTGCAGATGACAGTAGCATTAATTCATTTGAAAACTTTTTGATCTTTTTACTTTCTTTGCTGAGATGCAGATAGCGTTCCCCGTGAGCGGAGATGCTAAGAAAACAGCCTGTGTGGCTCTCACGCTACTCCTTTAATTCAACGTTAATTCTCTAACCTCTAAAAATATGGTCTTGAAACTTGTACAGTGGATCGAGAAAGACGTTCTCTTGCAGATGACAGTAGCATTAACTCATTTGGAAACTTTCTTGATCATTTTATTTTCTACGCTGAGATACAGATACCGTTCCCCGTGAGCCAAGATGCTAAGAAAACAGCCAGTGTGGCTCTCACGCTAGTGCTTTATTTCAAACGTAATTCTATAACCTCTGAAAATATGGTCCTGAAACTAGTACAGTGGAACGACAAAGAGACGTTCTCTTGCAGATGACAGCAGCATTAACTCATTTGGACATTTTTTTGATCTCTTTACTTTATTCGCTGAGATACCGATAGCGTTCCCAGTAAGCCGACATGCTCAGAAAACAGCCAACGTGGCTCTCACGCTAGTGCTTTATTTCAACAATAATTCCATAACTTCTAAAAATATTCTCTTGAAACTTTTACAGTGGAACGAGAAAGGAGTTCTCTTGCAGATGACAGTAGCATTAACTGGTTTGAAAACTTTTTTGATCTCTTTACTTTCTTCGCTGAGATAAAAAAGATAGCGTTTCCAGTCTGCCAACTTGCTCAAAAACAGCAAGTATGGCTTTTACGTTAGTGCTTTATTTCAACGTTAATTCTATAACCTCTAAAAATATGGTCTTGAATGTTGTACAATGGATCGAAAAAGACGTTTTCTTGCAGATGAGAGTAACATTAACTCATTTGAAAACTTTTTGATCTTTTTACTTTCTTTGCTGAGATGCAGATAACGTTCCCAGTGAGCGGAGATGCTAAGAAAACAGCCTGTGTGGCTCTCACGCTACACCTTTAATTCAACGTTAATTCTCTAACCTCTAAAATTATGGTCTTGAAACTTGTACAGTGGATCGAGAAAGACGTTCTCTTGCAGATGACAGTAGCATTAACTCATTTGAAAACTTTTTTGATCTCTTTACTTTCTTCGCTGAGATAAAAAAGATAGCGTTTCCAGTCTGCCAACTTGCTCAGAAAACAGCAAGTATGGCTTTTACGTTAGGGCTTTATTTCAACGTTCATTCTATAACCTCTGATAATATGGTCTTGACACTTGTACAGTGGATCGAGAAACGGACTCACTTGCAGATGACAGTAGCATTAACTCTTTTGAAAACTCTTTTGATCATTTTATTTTCTTTGCTGAGATACTGACAGCGTTCCCAGTCTGCCAACTTGGTCAGAAAACAGCAACTATGGCTTTTACGTTAGTACTCTATTTCAACGTTAATTCTACAACCTCTGATAATATGGTCTTAAAATTTGTACAGTGGAACGAGAAAGACGTTCTCTTGCAGATGACAGTAGCATTAACTCATTTGGAAACTTTCTTGATCATTTTATTTTCTACGCTGAGATACAGATACCGTTCCCCGTGAGCCAAGATGCTAAGAAAACAGCCAGTGTGGCTCTCACGCTAGTGCTTTATTTCAAAGGTAATTCTATAACCTCTAAAAATATTGTCTTGAAACTTTTACAGTGGAACGAGAAAGGAGTTCTCTTGCAGATGACAGTAGCATTAACTTGTTTGAAAACTTTTTTGATCTCTTTACTTTCTTCGCTGAGATAAAAAAGATAGCGTTTCCAGTCTGCCAACTTGCTCAAAAACAGCAAGTATGGCTTTTACGTTAGTGCTTTATTTCAACGTTAATTCTATAACCTCTAAAAATATGGTCTTGAAACTTGTACAGTGGATCGAGAAAGACGTTTTCTTGCAGATGACAGTAGCATTAACTCATTTGAAAACTTTTTGATCTTTTTACTTTCTTTGCTGAGATGCAGATAGCGTTCCCCGTGAGCGGAGATGCTAAGAAAACAGCCTGTGTGGCTCTCACGCTACTCCTTTAATTCAACGTTAATTCTCTTACCTCTAAAAATATGGTCTTGAAACTTTTACAGTGGATCGAGAAAGACGTTCTCTTGCAGATGACAGTAGCATTAACTAATTTGAAAACTTTTTTGATCTCTTTACTTTCTTCGCTGAGATAAAAAAGATAGCGTTTCCAGTCTGCCAACTTGCTCAGAAAACAGCAAGTATGGCTTTTACGTTAGGGCTTTATTTCAAACGTTCATTCTATAACCTCTAATAATATGGTCTTGACACTTGTACAGTGGATCGAGAAACGGACTCACTTGCAGATGACAGGTAGCATTAACTCTTTTGAAAACTCTTTTGATCATTTTATTTTCTTTGCTGAGATACTGACGGCGTTCCCAGTCTGCCAACTTGGTCAGAAAACAGCAAGTATGGCTTTTACGTTAGTGCTTTATTTCAACGTTAATTCTATAACCTCTAAAAATATGGTCTTGAAACTTGTACAGTGGATCGAGAAAGACGTTCTCTTGCAGATGACAGTAGCATTAATTCATTTGAAAACTTTTTGATCTTTTTACTTTCTTTGCTGAGATGCAGATAGCGTTCCCGTGAGCGGAGAATGCTAAGAAAACAGCCTGTGTGGCTCTCACGCTACTCCTTTAATTCAACGTTAATTCTCTAACCTCTAAAAATATGGTCTTGAAACCTTGTACAGTGGATCGAGAAAGACGTTCTCTTGCAGATGACAGTAGCATTAACTCATTTGGAAACTTTCTTGATCATTTTATTTTCTACGCTGAGATACAGATACCGTTCCCCGTGAGCCAAGATGCTAAGAAAACAGCCAGTGTGGCTCTCACGCTAGTGCTTTATTTCAAAGGTAATTCTATAACCTCTGAAAATATGGTCCTGAAACTAGTACAGTGGAACGACAAAGAGACGTTCTCTTGCAGATGACAGCAGCATTAACTCATTTGGACATTTTTTTGATCTCTTTACTTTATTCGCTGAGATACCGATAGCGTTCCCAGTAAGCCGACATGCTCAGAAAACAGCCAACGTGGCTCTCACGCTAGTGCTTTATTTCAACAATAATTCCATAACTTCTAAAAATATTGTCTTGAAACTTTTACAGTGGAACGAGAAAGGAGTTCTCTTGCAGATGACAGTAGCATTAACTGGTTTGAAAACTTTTTTGATCATTTTATTTTCTTTGCTGAGATACTGACAGCGTTCCCAGTCTGCCAACTTGGTCAGAAAACAGCAAGTATGGCTTTTACGTTAGTACTCTATTTCAACGTTAATTCTACAACCTCTGATAATATGGTCTTAAAATTTGTACAGTGGAACGAGAAAGACGTTCTCTTGCAGATGACAGTAGCATTAACTCATTTGGAAACTTTCTTGATCATTTTATTTTCTACGCTGAGATACAGATACCGTTCCCCGTGAGCCAAGATGCTAAGAAAACAGCCAGTGTGGCTCTCACGCTAGTGCTTTATTTCAAAGATAATTCTATAACCTCTGAAAATATGGTCCTGAAACTAGTACAGTGGAACGACAAAGAGACGTTCTCTTGCAGATGACAGCAGCATTAACTCATTTGGACATTTTTTTGATCATTTTACTTTATTTCGCTGAGATACCGATAGCGTTCCCAGTAAGCCAACATGCTCAGAAAACAGCCAACGTGGCTCTCACGCTAGTGCTTTATTTCAACGATAATTCTATAACGTCTGAAAATATGGTCTTGAAACTTGTACAGTGGAACGAGAGTTGTGTTGCAGAGGTAAGTAGCATTAACTCATTTGGAAACTTTTTGATCTTTTTACTTTCTTCGCTGAGATAAAAAAGATAGCGTTTCCAGTCTGCAAACTTGCTCAGAAAACAGCAAGTATGGCTTTTATGTTAGTGCTTTATTTCAACGTTAATTCTATAACCTCTAAAAATATGGTTGAAACTTGTACAGTGGATCGAGAAACGGACTCACTTGCAGATGACAGTAGCATTAACTCATTTGAAAACTTTTTGATGTTTTTACTTTCTTTGCTGAGATGCAGATAGCGTTCCCCGTGAGCGGAGATGCTAAGAAAACAGCCTGTGTGGCTCTCAAGCTACTCCTTTAATTCAACGTTAATTCTCTTACCTCTAAAAATATGGTCTTGAAACTTGTACAGTGGATCGAGAAAGACGTTCTCTTGCAGATAACAGTAGCATTAACTCATTTGAAAACTTTTTTGATCTCTTTATTTTCTTCGCTGAGATAAAAAAGATAGCGTTTCCAGTCTGCCAACTTGCTCAGAATACAGCAAGTATGGCTTTTACGTTAGTGCTTTATTTCAACATTCATTCTATAACCTCTGATAATATGGTCTTGACACTTGTACAGTGGATCGAGAAACGGACTCACTTGCAGATGACCGGTAGCATTAACTCTTTTGAAAACTCTTTTGATCATTTTATTTTCTTTGCTGAGATACTGACGGCGTTCCCAGTCTGCCAACTTGGTCAGAAAACAGCAAGTATGGCTTTTTACGTTAGTGCTTTATTTCAACGTTAATTCTAAAACCTCTGATAATATGGTCTTAAAATTTGTACAGTGGACCGAGAAAGACGTTCTCTTGCAGATGACAGTAGCATTAAATCATTTGGAAATTTTCTTGATCATTTTATTTTCTACGCTGAGATACAGATACCGTTCCCCGTGAGCCAAGATGCTAAGAAAACAGCCAGTGTGGCTCGCACGCTAGTGCTTTATTTTAAAGATAATTCTATAACCTCTGAAAATATGGTCCTGAAACTAGTACAGTGGAACGACAAAGAGACGTTCTCTTGCAGATGACAGCAGCATTAACTCATTTGGACATTTTTTTGATCATTTTACTTTATTCGCTGAGATACCGATAGCGTTCCCAGTAACCAGACATGCTCAGAAAACAGCCAACGTGGCTCTCACGCTAGTGCTTTATTTCAACAATAATTCCATAACTTCTAAAAATATTCTCTTGAAAACTTTTACAGTGGAACGAGAAAGGAGTTCTCTTGCAGATGACAGTAGCATTAACTGGTTTGAAAACTTTTTTGATCTCTTTACTTTCTTCGCTGAGATAAAAAAGATAGCGTTTTCCAGTCTGCCAACTTGCTCAAAAACAGCAAGTATGGCTTTTACGTTAGTGCTTTATTTCAACGTTAATTTCTATAACCTCTAAAAATATGGTCTTGAAACTTGTACAGTGGATCGAGAAAGACGTTTTCTTGCAGATGACAGTAGCATTAACTCATTTGAAAACTTTTTGATCTTTTTACTTTCTTTGCTCAGATGCAGATAGCGTTCCCCGTGAGCGGAGATGCTAAGAAAACAGCCTGTGTGGCTCTCACGCTACTCCTTTAATTCAACGTTAATTCTCTAACCTCTAAAAATATGGTCCTGAAACTAGTACAGTGGAACGACAAAGAGACGTTCTCTTGCAGATGACAGCAGCATTAACTCATTTGGACATTTTTTTGATCTCTTTACTTTATTCGCTGAGATACCGATAGCGTTCCCAGTAAGCCGACATGCTCAGAAAACAGCCAACGTGGCTCTCACGCTAGTGCTTTATTTCATTCCATAACTTCTAAAAATATTGTCTTGAAACTTTTACAGTGGAAGGAGAAAGGAGTTCTCTTGCAGATGACAGTAGCATTAACTGGTTTGAAAACTTTTTTGATCTCTTTACTTTCTTCGCTGAGATAAAAAAGATAGCGTTTCCAGTCTGCCAACTTGCTCAAAAAACAGCAAGTATGGCTTTTACGTTAGTGCTTTATTTCAACGTTAATTCTATAACCTCTAAAAATATGGTCTTGAAACTTGTACAGTGGATCGAGAAAGACGTTTTCTTGCAGATGACAGCAGCATTAACTCATTTGAAAACTTTTTGATCTTTTTACTTTCTTTGCTGAGATGCAGATAGCGTTCCCCGTGAGCGGAGATGCTAAGAAAACAGCCTGTGTGGCTCTCACGCTACTCCTTTAATTCAACGTTAATTCTCTAACCTCTAAAAATATGGTCTTGAAACTTTTACAGTGGATCGAGAAAGACGTTCTCTTGCAGATGACAGTAGTATTAACTCATTTGAAAACTTTTTTGATCTCTTTACTTTCTTCAATGAGATAAAAAAAATAGCGTTTCCAGTCTGCCAACTTGCACAGAAAACAGCAAGTATGGCTTTTACGTTAGGGCTTTATTTCAACGTTCATTCTATAACCTCTGATAATATGGTCTTGACACTTGTACAGTGGATCGAGAAACGGACTCACTTGCAGATGACAGTAGCATTAACTCTTTTGAAAACTCTTTTGATCATTTTATTTTCTTTGCTGAGATACTGACAGCGTTCCCAGTCTGCCAACTTGGTAAGAAAACAGTAAGTATGGCTTTTTACGTTAGTGCTTTATTTCAACGTTAATTCTAAAACCTCTGATAATATGGTCTTAAAATTTGTACAGTGGAACGAGAAAGACGTTCTCTTGCAGATGACAGTAGCATTAACTCATTTAAAAAACTTTTTGATCTTTTTACTTTCTTTGCTGAGATGCAGATAGCGTTCCCCGTGAGCGGAGATGCTAAGAAAACAGCCTGTGTGGCTCTCACGCTACTCCTTTAATTCAACGTTAATTCTCTAACCTCTCAAAATATGGTCTTGAAACTTGTACAGTGGATCGAGAAAGACGTTCTCTTGCAGATGACAGTAGCATTAACTCATTTGAAAACTTTTTTGATCTCTTTACTTTCTTCGCTGAGATGCAGATAGCGTTCCCCGTGAGCGGAGATGCTAAGAAAACAGCCTGTGTGGCTCTCACGCTACTCCTTTAATTCAACGTTAATTCTTTAACCTCTAAAAATATGGTCTTGAAACTTGTACAGTGGATCGAGAAAGACGTTCTCTTGCAGATGACAGTAGTATTAACTCATTTGAAAACTTTTTTGATCTCTTTACTTTCTTCGCTGAGATAAAAAAGATAGCGTTTCCAGTCTGCCAACTTGCTCAGAAAACAGCAAGTATGGCTTTTACGTTAGGGCTTTATTTCAACGTTCATTCTATAACCTCTGATAATATGGTCTTGACACTTGTACAGTGGATCGAGAAACGGACTCACTTGCAGATGACAGTAGCATTAACTCTTTTGAAAACTGTTTTGATCATTTTATTTTCTTTGCTGAGATACTGACGGCGTTCCCAGTCTGCCAACTTGGTAAGAAAACAGTAAGTATGGCTTTTTACGTTAGTGCTTTATTTCAACGTTAATTCTAAAACCTCTGATAATATGGTCTTAAAATTTGTACAGTGGAACGAGAAAGACGTTCTCTTGCAGATGACAGTAGCATTAACTCATTTAAAAAACTTTTTGATCTTTTTACTTTCTTTGCTGAGATGCAGATAGCGTTCCCCGTGAGCGGAGATGCTAAGAAAACAGCCTGTGTGGCTCTCACGCTACTCCTTTAATTCAACGTTAATTCTCTAACCTCTCAAAATATGGTCTTGAAACTTGTACAGTGGACCGAGAAAGACGTTCTCTTGCAGATGACAGTAGCATTAACTCATTTGGAAACTTTTTTGATCATTTTATTTTCTACGCTGAGATACAGATACCGTTCCCCGTGAGCCAAGATGCTAAGAAAACAGCCAGTGTGGCTCTCACGCTAGTGCTTTATTTCAAAGATAATTCTATAACCTCTGAAAATATGGTCCTGAAACTAGTACAGTGGAACGACAAAGAGACGTTCTCTTGCAGATGACAGCAGCATTAACTCATTTGGACATTTTTTTGATCATTTTACTTTATTCGCTGAGATATCGATAGCGTTCCCAGTAAGCCGACATGCTTAGAAAAACGCCAACGTGGCTCTCACGCTAGTGCTTTATTTCAACAATAATTCCATAACTTCTAAAATATTGTCTTGAAACTTTTACAGTGGAACGAGAAAGGAGTTCTCTTGCAGATGACAGTAGCATTAACTGGTTTGAAAACTTTTTTGATCTCTTTACTTTCTTCGCTGAGATAAAAAAGATAGCGTTTCCAGTCTGCCAACTTGCTCAAAAACAGCAAGTATGGCTTTTACGTTAGTGCTTTATTTCAACGTTAATTCTATAACCTCTAAAAATATGGTCTTGAAACTTGTACAGTGGATCGAGAAAGACGTTCTCTTGCAGATGACAGTAGCATTAACTCATTTGAAAACTTTTTGATCTTTTTACTTTCTTTGCTGAGATGCAGATAGCGTTCCCCGTGAGCGGAGATGCTAAGAAAACAGCCTGTGTGGCTCTCACGCTACTCCTTTAATTCAACGTTAATTCTTTAACCTCTAAAAATATGGTCTTGAAACTTGTACAGTGGACCGAGAAAGACGTTGTCTTGCAGATGACAGTAGCATTAACTCATTTGAAAACTTTTTTGATCTCTTTACTTTCTTCGCTGAGATAAAAAAGATAGCGTTTCCAGTCTGCCAACTTGCTCAAAAACAGCAAGTATGGCTTTTACGTTAGTGCTTTATTTCAACGTTCATTCTATAACCTCTAAAAATATGGTCTTGACACTTGTACAGTGGATCGAGAAACGGACTCACTTGCAGATGACAGGTAGCATTAACTCTTTTGAAAACTCTTTTGATCATTTTATTTTCTTTGCTGAGATACTGACGGCGTTCCCAGTCTGCCAACTTGGTCAGAAAACAGCAAGTATGGCTTTTTACGTTAGTGCTTTATTTCAACGTTAATTCTAAAACCTCTGATAATATGGTCTTAAAATTTGTACAGTGGACCGAGAAAGAAGTTCTCTTGCAGATGACAGTAGCATTAACTCATTTAAAAAACTTTTTGATCTTTTTACTTTCTTTGCTGAGATGCAGATAGCGTTCCCCGTGAGCGGAGATGGTAAGAAAACAGCCTGTGTGGCTCTCACGCTACTCCTTTAATTCAACGTTAATTCTCTAACCTGTAAAAACATGGTCCTGAAACTAGTACAGTGGAACGACAAAGAGACGTTCTCTTGCAGATGACAGCAGCATTAACTCATTTGGACATTTTTTTGATCATTTTACTTTATTCGCTGAGATACCGATAGCGTTCCCAGTAAGCCGACATGCTTAGAAAACAGCCAACGTGGCTCTCAGGCTAGTGCTTTATTTCAACAATAATTCCATAACTTCTAAAAATATTGTCTTGAAACTTTTACAGTGGAACGAGAAAGGAGTTCTCTTGCAGATGACAGTAGCATTAACTGGTTTGAAAACTTTTTTGATCTCTTTACTTTCTTCGCTGAGATAAAAAAGATAGCGTTTCCAGTCTGCCAACTTGCTCAAAAACAGCAAGTATGGCTTTTACGTTAGTGCTTTATTTCAACGTTAATTCTATAACCTCTAAAAATATTGTCTTGAAACTTGTACAGTGGATCGAGAAAGATGCAGATGACAGTAGCATTAACTGGTTTGAAAACTTTTTTGATCTCTTTACTTTCTTCGCTGAGATAAAAAAGATAGCGTTTCCAGTCTGCCAACTTGCTCAAAAACAGCAAGTATGGCTTTTACGTTAGTGCTTTATTTCAACGTTAATTCTATAACCTCTAAAAATATGGTCTTGAAACTTGTACAGTGGATCGAGAAAGACGTTCTCTTGCAGATGACAGTAGCATTAACTCATTTAAAAAACTTTTTGATCTTTTTACTTTCTTTGCTGAGATGCAGATAGCGTTCCCCGTGAGCGGACATGCTAAGAAAACAGCCTGTGTGGCTCTCACGCTGCTCCTTTAATTCAACGTTAATTCTCTTACCTCTAAAAATATGGTCTTGAAACTTGTACAGTGGATCGAGAAAGACGTTCTCTTGCAGATGACAGTAGCATTAACTCATTTGAAAACTTTCTTGATCATTTTATTTTCTACGCTGAGATACAGATACCGTTCCCCGTGAGCCAAGATGCTAAGAAAACAGCCAGTGTGGCTCTCACGCTAGTGCTTTATTTCAAAGATAATTCTATAACCTCTGAAAATATGGTCCTGAAACTAGTACAGTGGAACGACAAAGAGACGTTCTCTTGCAGATGACAGCAGCATTAACTCATTTGGACATTTTTTTGATCATTTTACTTTATTCGCTGAGATACCGATAGCGTTCCCAGTAAGCCGACATGCTTAGAAAACAGCCAACGTGGCTCTCAGGCTAGTGCTTTATTTCAACAATAATTCCATAACTTCTAAAAATATTGTCTTGAAACTTTTACAGTGGAACGAGAAAGGAGTTCTCTTGCATCTGCAAGAGAACTCCTTTCTCGTTCCACTGTAAAAGTTTCAAGACAATATTTTCAAGACAGTAGCATTAACTGATTTGAAAACTTTTTTGATCTCTTTACTTTCTTCGCTGAGATAAAAAAGATAGCGTTTCCAGTCTGCCAACTTGCTCAAAAACAGCAAGTATGGCTTTTACGTTAGTGCTTTATTTCAACGTTAATTCTATAACCTCTAAAAATATGGTCTTGAAACTTGTACAGTGGATCGAGAAAGACGTTTTCTTGCAGATGACAGTAGCATTAACTCATTTGAAAAC